>NC_052506.1:29211691-29299191 GCF_014356525.2 Nilaparvata lugens
TTGGAGCAACATTCTTCTATCTAACTGTAATGATGTGAATATCTTAGCTGAAAATTTTTTAAAAACATTGAATGGTCACACTACAAATAACACAAAAAAAATTAATATAAGTCATAGGAAAACGCATTTGAAATCATGGATGACTGATGGAATCTTGAGTTGTATAAGAAAACGAGATAAGATGCACTGTAAACTAATAAAAGAACCTTTCAATAACAGACTGAAAGAAGAATACAAGAATTATAGGAACAAGTTAAATAAATTAATCAAACAGACAAAAATAAATTACTTTGATGGCAAGTTTGATGAGGCCAAGGGAAATAATAAAAAAACATGGCATTACATTAGAAATAATTGGTGTTAAAAACGAACGTAGGGATCCAAACTTAGAGCCAGAAGTACTGAATTCACATTTCGCTAATGTGGGTCGTAAATATGCAGATAAAATATTGAATGAAAATGGCCCAAATGCTGCTATAATCATCCCTCCTCCGCTATCAGAACCCCAAGAAACAGTTTTTTCATTCATCCAACAAATATAATTGAAATAGAACAAATAATATCTACTCTTGGTAATAACTCTTCACCCGGATATGACGAAATAACAGGAACTTGTCTTAAAATAATCTCCAACTTCATTGTACATCCTCTAGAATTCATATTTAACAAATGCTTTATTAATGGTGTATTCCCCGAAATTTTCAAAATTGCTGTGATTAAACCAATTCCCAAATCTGGTGATCTGTCAAAACCTGAGAACTACCGACCTATTAGTCTTCTTACTAATATTTCAAAAATAATTGAAAAAATACTAAAAATGAGGCTTTTAAACTTTCTAAATAAAAATAATTTATAGAAAAATTTCAGTATGGATCCAGGCGGGAAAATCAACAAAAAATGCAATTCTTCACTTAACCGGAATTATAAGCAGTAATTTCAATGATAATAAAAAGACAATATCAGTGTTTCTGGATCTTGCAAAAGCATTCGATACCATTCCACACATAATATTGTTAATAAATTAGAAAATTGTGGTGTTAGAGGTGCAGCAAAAAACTTTTTGCTTCATACCTCGCGAACAGGAAGCAGATCCTCACCCTTAACAAAAAAACTGACAGTAGACACACCTCAGAATTTGGACTTCCACAAGGAACGGTACTTTCACCTCTATTATTCTTGATTTATGTAAATGATTTATATAAGCTAAATATACCAAATTGCAATATAGTATCATTTGCAGATGATACAGCATTAATTTTCACAGGGGAATCATGGAACGAAGCTTATGATAATGCAAATAGAGGGCTGTCAATCACGAACTACTGGTTACAAACTCACATTCTCACTTTGAATGTAGACAAAACAAAATTTATTGCATTCTCACCAAATAATAGCGGACAACCTCCCAATAGATTACAGCTAAAAATGCATAACCATAATGAAGTCTCTGTGGACTGCTCTTGCAAAGTTATAGAAAAGTTGAAACAATTAAATACTTAGGTATAATATAGATCAAAACTTGAAATGGAATGCACATATACTTCACCTTTGCTCAAAATTAAAATTCTGACTTATATTTTCTACAAAATCAATAAAATTAAACATCCAAGTATTATTAAACATATTTTTGCTTATGGACACTCTTTATTTCAATATAGCATTGAGGCATGGGGGGCAGCTCAGGATACTCACTTCAATAAACTTTTGTTCTACAGAAACATATTATCAGAGCAGCCCTGGGAAGACCGAGAATGTACCCTAGTAGACTACTATTTAAAGAAATTGATTTACCAACATTGAGACAAACATATGTAACTAACGCAATTCTGTACATTAATAAAAACAAAGACAAATTCACTACTCGTAATACACCATATCTAATACGTCCAAATGTTTTCAATACCTACAATAACCTATTCACTAGACTTACATCTTGTAAACACCAATTGTCCTTCTATTGCATAGAATAATAAATTGTCTACCTGAAAAATTCATTCTAAATAGAATTACTAAGTTTTAATTTATGAAATAAGAGAGTGGGTATGTAGGAAAGTTTACTTCGGACTTGAGATTTCAGAAGATTAATTGATTTTGTTCTAGTGCTTACATTGTTATATTGTACATGCATTTATATTCTAGTGTTTATATTGCATATGTTTCTTCTGGTACTAATTAAATTGTCTTAGACATCCATCCTAATTACCTTTAACATTTTTGAACTCTCTTCCAGAGCTCAGCATTAGCTTTTCTGGAGAGCCCATTATTTCAATATTAAAATAAAAGAAAACATTCGTTGAATATGTTTTTAAATTAGTTTAGATTATAATTAGTTATAACGTTATAAGAATGTTTTTGTTTCACTTGTTTGTAAAAAAAGAATGGCAATAAAAATTGATTTGATTGATTTGATTTGATTTTGGACTCAGGGGACCTTGAAACGTATAGAAATTTAGAAATTGGGGTACTTTAATTTTTACGGAAAGCAATACTTTCCTTACCTATGGTAATAGGGCAAAGAAAGTAAAAGTGTATGGCGAAAAACGCACATTGATATCTCAACCCGTATCAGTTTGTTAACGTAAAAGTTGTAAATTATGTTGTATATTAACCATCTGAAATCATGGGTCAGCGCAAGGTCTATCTGTGTGATCAGCCTCAGCTGATGTCATGAATGAATGAATAGAATACCTGTTGTAATTGCATGCAATGAATAATTTTCTTCAGCTGACTTAATGATAAATCGAAACAAATCCTATACTATTAAACTAGAAACTTCTGTTCTTATGTTCATATTGTTGGATGTTTAGATGTTTAACCTATACCATAAACGAGCAACTTCTGTTTTTATGTCTTAGATGTTTAGATGTTCATAATGTTTGTATTTCACCGGATCTCGAAAACGGCTCTAACGATTCTCACGAAATTCAGAATAAAGTAGGTTTATAAAATAAAGATTCGATTGACTAGGTCTCATCCTTGGAAAACTCGCTGAAGTACTTTAAAAGGATAATTATTTCGTACCCTGTTGGTGATGGAAGTGAGTGAGCGAGTTCATATGTGGTGGACTGTGTCAAAATTATGACTCAGCTGTTGAACTTTTGTAATCATTCAATCAGGTACTTAGTGTCGGTTGCAAAAAAGCCGGGTTATTTCCAATCTTTATTAATTCCAGTAGATCCATCTTTTTGAAATGGTCATGAACATATTAGCGAATAGTGTAGTAGGAGGGAATGGGTGAATGGAAAATTCTGCTTTTCTAATTTAAATTAAACTAGAGCATGAAAGCAAATGTAAAATGCTATCATGTTCACATGCTTGAAGTAATTAATAAACGAGGTGCTCCAATTTGTTTTGATTGAAAATTCCATTCATTTGAATAATCGTGACATATTTGTGTTTGGGCGTGCTTCATATTTCAGAGAGAAAATGAAAAACGCTATTGATTTTGAAAATTGTTGGGATAAAAAGTTTTACATGAACTGCTTTGTTCCCTAACGTGAGTGGATAGCGAAATTTCAAAAAAGCCAACTATTTTCAGCGCTGCTTCAATTATTTATTCTTGGTAGAGAGCGTTTGTAGCGTGCAATTTCCGTCGGACACAATTTTGCACCATTCAATGATAACGGCGAAGTTGGGAAATTATATCGGAAATTGATGGAGAGCACTCTTGTTGTTCGTTCATACACAGATTTGTTGACTAACAAAAGTTTCAATAGTCTCATGGCTAAATCACAAGTGGAATGCTGGCGTTCATAAATAACATGAGTCCGATCTTGTTTTTCAAAGGAAACATCCATGGAAACATGAATGGTTCATCTAATAGGATTCCACCAGCAAGATTGGGAATTTCTCCGAGGTGGAAATAATTAACTTGAATTCTATGTTTGAAGTTGAATCGAAATAAAATCTTATACTATTAAACGATCAATTTCTGTTTTTATGTTTCTATATCTGTATGTGACCGGATCTCGAAAACGGCTCTAACGATTCTCACGAATTTTGGAATGAAGTAGGTTTATGATAAGAAAATTCGATTGTACTAGTTCTCAACCCTTGGAAAACTAGCTGAAGGACAGTATAAGGATAAATACGTCCATGGAAAAACAGCTGGATAATTTGTCGTCTGTTGACACAGTAATGAAAGTGAGTGAACGAGTGCATGTGTGGGATCATTCAGCTGATTTCACGAGAAGAAAAATTCAGCAAGAGAAACTTATTTTCGTTTATTTCCTTTTTTTTTAGAAAACATGTTCACTTCAGAAAGTCCAAAATAATAACTAGATGCTGTTAGTGAAAAGTAGTATATTCTATACTATTAAACGAGAAATTTTTGTTTATATGTTTAGATGTTTGGATGTTTAAATGTTCAGATGTTTATATGTTTGTATTTCACTGGATCTCGAAAATGGCTCTAACGATTCTCACGAAATTCAGAATATAGTAGGTTTATAATATAAAAATTCTATTTCACTAGGTCTCATTCCTGGAAAAACTCGCTGAAGGACATTAGAAGGATAATTATTATTCATCCTTGGAAGAACATCTGATAATAATTATTTCGTAGTTTGTTGATGATGGAAGTGAGTGAGAGCGAGTTCATGTGTGTGGGACTGTCAAAATAATTATGACTCAGCTGTTGAACTTTTGTAATCATTCAGTCAGGTACTTAGTGCCGGTTGCAAAAAAGCCGGGCTTTTTTCAATCCTGATTAATTCCAGTAGATCCATCTTTTTGAAATGGTCTTCTCTGATGTGGTTCACTTGAAATTTATCAGGATTGAAATTTAACCGGTTTTTGTGCAACCGGGCTTTTGTGAGGGAAATTCTCAATTCACTTGATTGGATAGAAAATTTCTGTATGAACTATGAATGCTATCATAATTTCTTCATTCGTGATAAATTGTTAATGCTTTAGTACTCCAGAGCGAAGCTCGGTCCCCGATATTAGTATATTAACAAATATTGTGGCAATCATAGTATCTCATTCTAAACACAATTCATTGTATATCTATTATTTGTAATTGATGTTGTAACAAATTGTTACATGAATCGAATTTATTTATCATCTTTTTATCTTATTATTGAAGTAAGTTTCCGAAAACAACCTCTCCTTCTAATTTTTGACATTGGATAGAAAATGGTATCCAACCATGTTAGCAAGTTAAAATCCGCTTTTTGATAAGCATTTATTCTCTCTATTTTTCCGTCTCGTTCTACCGTAATACCTTTTAGTACTTCTCTCGTAGCTTTCTCTCCCACTCACTGATTATCAAATTGTTTTCGTACTTCTTGGTCACATCTCGACTTCAGTCGAAGTTTTCAGATTCATTCGAAGCCTAGCTGTACTACCGACAAGGTCATTTTTCTGTAAATCAAGTTTTTTAATAATTGAGCAAAAACCGTATGATATCTCATAGCTCGATGTATACCCACGTCTGAGTTTCAACTAATAACCGAAGTCATAACGCCAATAGAAGACGCCAAATGAATATCTACGTATCAAGACCTCAATCAACATAGTATTGCCAAATCACCATCTCCGTAAAATGAATCAGTGCTTCGTTTTTTTACTTTCCTTGCCCTATTACCATAGGTAAGGAAAGTATTGCTTTCCAAAAAAAATTAAGGTACCCTAATTGCATGTTTTCTATACGTTTCAAGGTCCCCTGAGTCCAAAAACATGATTTTAAATTTTAAGCTGTTGGTCTGTGTGTGTGTGTGGTGTGTGTGTGTGTGTGTGTGTGTGTGTGTGTGTCAACAGATTGACTTGAAATTTTTAACTTAAGGTCCTTATACCATGAGGATTCGACAATAAGAAATTCAGTAAAATTGAATTCAAAATGGCGGATAATTACTAAAAAACCATGTTTTTCATGGTTTTCTCGAAAACGTCTCTAACGATTTTCTTCAAATTTATACCATGGATAGCTATTTATAAGTCCTATCCACTGACATGAGTCTCATTTCTGGGAAAATTTCAGGAGCTTCGTAATATTCTTGAGAAAAATGGCGGATGATTACTAAAAAAACATGATTTTCTCAAAAATTACTTGACCGATTTTTTTCAAATTCATACTCTGTATAGTTATTTATCAGCTCTATCAACTGGCATGAGTCTCCTTTCTGGGAAACCAATGGGGGTCCACCCCATCCTTAAGAAATGGACTTCGTAATCTCCTTCTCGTGCATGAGGTAGGTATGTAGAGCAGTTCATAAAAAGAATATAGTCGAGATATTTCATCTGTAGAACAGCTGTTTTGACGACTTTTGAAAAATCATCGAATTTCACAATTTACACAAAGGAAAAAGTAGCCTACTCTGAAAACAATAATTGTCTATACACACTAGCAAGAACCCGTGCTTCGCAAGGGTCTATTTTAAAACTTGACAAAATGAAAACTTGATGTAATGAAATTTTGAAGAATTGAGAATAGGCCTATAACCATCCTTGGTTAATTGAGAATCTATTAGCAAAATTTCAAGTTAATTAGTCCAGTAGTTCAGACGTGATGATGCGTCAAACATAATTTTCCTATCCCGTACGTGCATAAGCCAGCTCTCCACTTTATATAATTATTATAGATATAGTTAACGACTGCAAGAGATAGGACTGTGAAACAGAATAGTGGTGAAACTATGATAGCGCCAGCAGTGTCTCAAACACAATAGTAGGTACTACATCATGAACTTTTTGAAAGTGAGTTGAAAAAATGTTAAAACAACAGAACTGAATCGTTATCATTCTACCTTCATTTAGAGAGGCTTTTGTTTGAGCCGAATGGAAATCTATTTATGAAAAAATGAATGTCTGTTTGTGTGTTTGTTTGTTCCCTGTAGACTTGAAAACTACTTGACATAACGGCATGAAACTTTGGCAATATGTTGTGTGAATATTGGGGATGGTTTCTGAACAGAAATTTTAATAGGGGAGCTAATAATAATTATTTATTAATCCATTTTACAGACATATGTTTTCGAAATTTTCGGCCGAGCGGCTACTGAAGAACGAAAAGATGATCATGATTCAAGATCATATTGTGATAATATGATTTAGCATCTAAAGTTACCAGCTGTGATAAACATATCACCCTGTGATAAATTATTGTGTACTGTTATTAAAACGGTAGTTTGGAGTTGAAGTTTAGTTGATTGGTACCAGCTGTTGATAATGGTTCCTTAGAAGACCTATACAAATAATTATCACTCCCCTATCAATGAGAAACTGGAAAATGTTGAAAAAATTATTCACCTAATGAAAGAGAGTATATATATATATATATATATATATAATATATATATAATATATATATATATATATATAATATATATATATATATATATACTCTCCTTATATATATATATATATATATATAAATAGTATTCATATTGCATTCATTAATTACTGAAGAATGAAAGAATAATTTACAATTTTTTGAATTTAGCTTAGCTTATATACATCTTAAAATGGAAAGAATATGGAATTCTGTTTGATCGCATATTTCCTGGACCATATACAGTATATCTGTATATCGTATACTGTATATCGACAGTCTACAGCTATGAAAACATTGAATATTCTTCTTTGAAACACTGATATAACCGTTTTTTCAATTGAAAACTTTACCGATAGATATTACTACAAATTGATTGATAAGAATAATATGTTTTCGGAATAATGAATGCTGCATCACCAAGCACATAGGAAGTTCGTATTGAGATGTAAATGAACATGTTGATTGTCAGATAAATTTCATGATTCACCAAATAAAGTCAAGTGTAACATGAGATACATTGGCGGTACGAAGTTCGCTGGGTAAGCTAGTTGTAAATTAATCTTTATTATTAATAGACAACGCTGAAAAAGACAGGCTCAATCACCAGGAATACTATAAATCTATGAGGGACCAGTAAGCCATTAATTTTGAGTAGTTCAATTACTTCCATTATGGACACTGGATACATTATGGACAATCAATACGTATGAAATTTATTAGCTACCGTACAGAATAAAAAATTTTTGATTGCAGTGACCCCAACTACTGTATTATGAATAACCATTCGGTTCAAATATGAGGAATTACCGCATCTCTCATCAACTCGTAATTTTTATTCACAAAATATTAACAAAAAATATATATATATATATTAGGTTATATTTAATAAACTCATGGCTAGTACTCAAGTTTGTCTTTTTCTGGCCGTGCTACAAATAAATGTAGGTATATGTTTGACATTTTGTTTCTGTAATCTTGTTGTCTATTAAGAAAGTTTTCAATGTGATTTTTGATGACAATAAAATTTGAATTTGAAAAAAGAATTATCAACAAACTCCTAACCAAAGAAAACCTTTGTGCTCTGTACTAATCGGAGTATATGAGACTCCATATACAGCTGATAGAAGGCGCAAACCGAACTGGCCAAGCATACAACGATGTAACAAACACGTGGTAAGCTCGCGCTCTCAATCAACGCAAAATCAATTCGATCAGCTAATTGATGAAATTGTTTTAAGCTTTCCAATGATTACAACATATGTTAGAATATCATGTGTCAATTATCTCAGTTCCATATGGAGTTCACCATACCATAAGCTTACTTATTAGGATCCTTTTTTATCCTTTGAAATCCTTGGAGGCAAAATATTTCAAAATCCATTCTTAGTGCGCATCTACCATGTTAGAAGAATATTTGTGCAAAGTTTTAAGTCTGTAGGCCAATTAGTTAGAGCTGTAGTGTTATTTTACATCAAAATTTTCGAAAAGTGCCCTCTCCTGAACCCCCCTGTGCTCCTGATTGGAATTTTTCTGCATAGATCTGATTTTTTTCGTACTTGAACGAAAAAGTTCCTAATGACTTTGCTGTGCAATGAACGGTTGAAAAGTGAAAATTTTGGGGGGCCCAGCTCCCTCAGGGGGGCAGATTTCTGAAAATCCTTTTGTAGTGGATGTTTTGAGGCTACAATAAACAATTGTGCGAAATTGGGCTGTGGGGTGATTTCAGTTTGTCGGGGCTTAGCCTTTTAGATATAAGAAGAAGAAGAAGAAGAAGAAGAAGAAGAAGAAGAAGAAGAGAAGAAGAAGAAGAAGAAGAAGAAGAGAAGAAGAGAAGAAGAAGAAGAAGAAGAAGAAGAAGAAGAAGAAAAAGAAGAAGAAGAAGAAGAAGAAGAAGAAGAAGAAGAAGAAGAAGATTATTATGTTGTTTGGCCTGTGATCTGTATAAATGTCCTGTAACAACTAAAGCTGCGTCCACACATGCCGAACCGAACCTCGAACCGCGCAGCAAACCGTGCATTCCTCCGAACATCTTGCCTTTCAACGAACATGAGCATATGTTTCATAATGTTAAAAATCAGCTGTTAATCATTCGCCGTACCGTACACTGCCTCTTGCCGCTTGCCTCTGTTCTAACTGATCGCCTCACCTCACTCCGAACGCTGAACTTTTCAGCCAATCAGAGCCCTCGATTACAATTCGCCGTGCAGCTCGCTCCACAATATTTTGGCTATCCATCATAAGTGGAAAACATGCGAGCATGAATACAGAAGTATGGGCAATTTTTTATTTGATTAAATTCATGTTTTGAAGAATTCATTGTTACGATTGATAAATTGATAGGAGCTTGTAAATATTTTCTATTTCAAATGAAATAGCTTCTGAAAAAAATAATGATTGGATAAATACCAATATTGAATTATTGTTGATCAAGAACTCAGTACATCGACAATTCATTCAACTAATTCTGTATTGATAAAATTATAATAATTTCTCTATTGGTAATCAATTTCATCAACTAACTGAAAATAGTACTTCAATTTCCATGAATTTATTAATAGAATTATATAAATCTAAAGTGTAGGTCATATCTAAATTCACAAAGAGTTCGATTCTTGTTGGCAAGATAGATGTTATTCAATGCAGAAATCATTGTTATTTTACTAAGAGATAGGATAAAATGAATAGTTCTCTTTCAGGGGGAGTTTTGACAACCCACAAAACTCATTTTTCATTTGAAGAAATAATATCAAAAAGGTGCATAGGACCTTACTTTTTTGTTCAGCTTGCCAAAATACCCCTCATTTCAATATAAAAATTTTGGACTGACTGTTCAGTGAGTCAATCATTCTATCAAGGCTTGAATAATTTTGAAATTTGAATTAAATAAAAATGGTAGAGAATAATTATCATGTAGATATCAACACCTTTATTTATTTAAAGACATATTAACTGCATGCGTTGTGACGTACCAATGATCGTACAGCCCTCAAAATACAAAATAAATTTGTTCATAGGCTAGTACAAGAACGGAATAGCTCCTATCATCGTAGAAACATATAATCTTATCTGAGGTCGATAGACGATCGCTATCTAACTTACCAGGCAAGAAATAAATAAATCTGTAATTGTATGCCTTCCAAAAAATTAGTCAATGGAAAAAACCATATATGTTTATATGCCTATGGATTAGAACAGTAAAGTTATATTTGAAGGTTAGTTTCGAAATGTAAACATAACCCCGAAACAAACCAAGGCCAGCTCATTAACAAATAGCAAATTGAGAAGGCAGTTCAACTAAACATCGATCAAAGAAATAATATATTATTACATTTTTCATTGTATACTTTCGTTTCTAGGCCAAATAAGCCCGAATATTTATTTATTTAAACTACAAAGAAAAATATACTTGTTGAAAATATATGAACAAACTAGCTTAGCCATATATAACGTTTGAGGGTCGATATACTAGCGTATAAAAAACAATAAACAAAAAAATAGGAAGAAATATTTATTTATTATGTTATTCGTTATTGTTATAAACATATATATCTTTGTCTACTGTATCTTACACTAGCATGTCTATGTTTTATAATCATTAGCTGTTCATTGAAACCAATTTAAAAGTATATCATCATAGACAAATTCTGTTATTTATGTATTATTATAATTATAAAAAAACTATATAATAATTTGGAACAACTTCGAACCAGGAATTTCACCATATTTAAAGCTTTAAAGTTGGACACAGTGACACCACCCATTCGGCGTATTGGTTTCGTCACAGGATCGGACCAATCCCGAATTAATATGTAAATTTGGCAAGATAAAATTTGGAGAAGAAATTGAAGTGAAAATCAGAAGAGGAAGACTCGAGGCCATTTGCAAGGATCATCGGTAGGATGCAGACCTAGTCCACGTACCTAATTGTTTAAAAGCTTTAATTTCTGTTTCATGTAACTTAATCTTCGTTTTTCTGTTTTTTAAAAAGTTGTTCCAAAGTTCCTATAATAATTGTGATATCAAGATTTTAAATTTCATTTAAATAAACCCCTAAATTATATCAGTGAAGTCTGTTCAACATTTTTCGCCACGTGGAAGGACCGGGGCGATGTCAGGATACACCACCGTCAAAGTCAGACACATCCATCATAGCACTAAAAATCAGTCTTGTTTTGGCGGTGGCTAGTTTTGTCGTTCTTGTGCAGAAAAAGAAGTGTCTTGTTTTGGCGGGGGAGTCCGTGACTAATTTCTCTACCTGGAAAACAGTCTCTGGTTGTCGCTATCAGCTTTTGACGCTTATGTGAGTTAAGCTGACAGAATAGCTTGGAAGTAAACTGGTTTCAATTTTGGAGAAGACTGTACTTTCTTTGAAATATTCTTTTTAGAACTTAGTGTGACTGTAGAAGTGTGGACAATACTCCTGCGTGACATTGTCTCTTATCTCAACCTTATCTAGTTCTATTGCTTCCTCTCTCATTCTCACTCTCTCTCTCTCTCTCTCTCTCTCTCTCTCTCTCTCTCTCTCTCTCTCTAACTCTCTCTCTTACCCGGTTGTGTGCTAATGCTCTCCTTCCTTCAAAACCCCTCAGGGTTTTGTTATTATTTCATACAATGCTTCAGACATAATTATCTACAACCTATCTTGAATTTGACTTTCCCATGCCTAGATTTGTAAATTTCTTTGTGTCAATAATATTCATTACTACCAACTCTTGCTTGTAATATTGTGAATTCCCCCATTCCACCGAGTAGGATTGTATAATATAGTTGATGTAGCATCGTACTGGAGGGTTAATGGTTGAATGTGAGAGAGGGCCGGCCGTGCAAAAAAAACTAAAACTGCAATTCAATTAAATCCTCACTTCTTCACTTTCTCACTATAGGCCTATATCCCTCAGAACCACACTCTCTTGTGAAATACACAATCCCCTACACTGAAATTATTTTACTCCTTCAAGTTATGTGCTCCCAACTTGATAATACCGCCCGTTGTTCTCTCAATAATATTTGTTGAACGAGCGTTAGCAAGTTCTTACTTTTTACTCAAGTTCAAAGTTGTTGCCAGTCTGTGGGTTTGCTTGTTTGTTTGAATGCACTACAATAACTTTAGAAAGAGTTGATCGATCAGCTTCAAATTTTGAACACGCACTCTTCGAACCTTTTTACAGGTCAAGTTCGTTGAACAACAAAATTTTTACTCACTTCTTCGTCCTTTTTCAGGATATAAAAGTAACATTGAAAGTACTGCATGAGACAAAATAACTTGCTCCTGTGTGTCTGCCTGACTATTATCCTTCAGTAGCATACGCGTAATATTAAAGATACAAATTGTGATGGCAGTTGCTATGTCGTTGGTATTATTGATTTAACAAAATTGAATTCTGATTCTGAATCATTTAACCATACGGAGAACCTATGAAGTCCTATGGATTCACGTAGGCCTACAGCGTAATATTAATAGGAAAACAGCTTAATGTTCCTTTTCCAAAGATAATATAACAGTGGGCTCCACTGGGATTTTATTCAAATTGAAAAAAATTCTATAGGTAGCTTCAAAATAATTTTGGTCTGCCATCTTCGTTCCGCCACATTGAATCAAAATTTTCTATGGGAAGGTTTTAATACAAGATTCGAATAATAAAGAATTTCAAGAGACAATGAATGGTGGAAATCGCTCATAAATATATCAAACCGTTTCAAAGATATTCACATTTTAGTGTTGAAGTTTTTGGATATCTGTGATACAGAAATATTGCTCGCCTAGAACAGGATAGATTATTCATCACATATTCTTATCATTATCGTTCCCTAGCAACCTATTTTAAGCGTTTATATAGTAGCTGCTGAGAGAGATTTATGTGATAGATATACCTGAATAATACTATTAAATACTATATTCGACTAAACAACGAGTGACCCAAATGAAGCGATTCAAATATAAAAAAATCTGGTGTGGTACACTCACACAACTTTCCTTGCTCATTAAACTGGGAGCCTCATTCTTAAACGACAATAATTTAGAGAAATAACATAATGACGATTGGCGGCAACATAATTATTTGAAACTACGATCAGACTACTGTATATGTGTGTATATAATTGTTTTCAGAGTACTTTTCCCTTTGTGTAAATTGTGAAATCCGATGATTTTTTTTGAAATCGTCAAAACAGCTGTACTACAGATGAAATATCTCGACTATGTGTTATTTTTATAGACTGCTCTACCTACCTACCACATGCACGAGAAGGAGGTTACAAAGTCCATTTCTGAAGGATGGGGTGAACCCCCATTAGTTTCCCAGAAAGGAGACTCATGCCAGTTGATGGAGCTGATAAATAACTATTGTAAAGCGTGATTTTACTCGCCTCACATACGTAGAGAGATTTGCCAAATCATGTAGTGCTGTATTTAAATGCCTCACGTTGGGCCGGCAAATCATGTGGTGCGTTTTTTGAAGGCTTCACACATGTAGAGTGAATCTTGTGCTGAATCAATGGTGTAGAGACTATAAATTTTGCAATTGCGTGTGTGGACGCTGAGTGTACACCAGACTGATTGATTCACTACAAGATTCAATACAATTGTCGGAATCGCGGGAGGCCTAAACGCTCGCTCACCCTTGATTCTTCTAATGACAGATTGTATAATGATGAAATTTTTATAAGCAGTGTAGCGATCGCTAAACACTGAATACAGATACCTTAAAATTATTACCTGTGAAGAATGAGCATACAAAATCATACAGGTCGAGCAAAAATCCCGATGTAGATAATTTACGGGACTGCGTCTCTAATAAGTTCTGAAGGATTAAAATACGGTATTTGGACCAAATATCGTTCAGAATATACTTCGAGAACAGAGTCTTGTCGGGTTTTAAGCTCTATTGTAGGAATTTATATGATCTCTGGCTGCATCTGCTGTACAATTGATGTATTCGCTCCTAAGTCGAGGTTGGTAACAGATAAAAGCCGATATACGAGCAGGTAAGGACAAAGAATAAATATCTCGATCTGACCCCACTCACTACATCCACTTAGACCTGTTCCAATATCCAGCTTAATTCAATTATTCCAATGATCGTATTCGATCGGTTCTTGATGATATAGAACGTATCAGACACAATAATTGACAGGCTTAAGAAATAATCGAACTCAGAAAACGAATTAACAAAACTGGAATATATTATAATAAAATATATGATCATACAGTGCAGATTCGGAATTTGATTTACAGATCGATAATAATTTAGCATTGACAAAAAGAGTTAAAAATGTTCTTGTACTTGCATGATACCATGCGTGATTCGACAGAGTTTTACAATTGATAAAATTTAACAGTTTTGAAAAAATAGTGAAAAATGAATTATAAAATGTTTTTAAAATGCTCGGGGTCGTGGTTCTGGCAGCGGAGGATAGCTAATCAACTACAAGTTCGTATAAATTAAATATTGAACAAATTCTAGGCTCTTAACAACTAATAAGCGCTTGTCGGCGTGGCCAATAATTTAACGAAGAAAAATTTATGTTTCTGCACTGAAATATTTTCGAAGCGTAGATTGGGGCCCCTTTAAACTTATAACTCACGTGAAATTCCTTGGCGGTCGTGGTTTTCTTCTTTAGATCAAAAATCGTTTGATCGGCAGCGGATCCAGGCTTCGGTTTCAGCACGTGGGGGATTTTTAATTTAATATTTCCTTCACCAAATTAATTAAGGGATGATTTAACTTTAAACTTTTAAATTTATCGATTGATGAAAATAAATTTACAAATAATAAATAGATTGGCCTAAAATATTGGCTCACAAATAAAACATATAAAATCGAACGAAAATCTTACAAATAGGTCTTGGTAACTATAACGAGGTCTGAACGGTGAGGATTTCAAAAGGGAAGTGCTGTCTTTTTCTCTAAGCTTCTTGGCTAGACCTTTCTTCTGAGAATCTCGATGTAATAATTTGCATGAAAATTTGCCATTGGTAGAACGATTGTGACGTAGACATGACGTCAGTGGCAAGCAAGAGAATATAATTCCTTTAATTACAATAATAATTCAATTTATATAATTCTTAAAACTGCTTAATCTTCTAGACATAGTTCTTCTCATACAATGTACATGTGCTAGCGTATATGATAAGGCAGGTTTGTTGTCTGATAGTAGATTAACATGTGTTGCTTTCAAACGATCACCTTTTTGGTGCTATTTTTATGCACTATGATTGGCTTAGGCTTGCCAAAGAGATTTAATTACCATGTGGTTCAGTTGAGGTAACAATTAATAAATTAATAATCTTATACAATTTTTATTATGTCTGAGACTGTTATAATTAATTTCTGCCGTTTTATCAATAATATACTGTTCATGCTATGACCTAGTTAGTTACAATAAGACCTGACATATAATATAATTTCTTAAATAATAAATAATTTCATCGATAATACATACATTTTATTTTTTTATTCGAAATTCTTGGTCCTTTATTGATAGTTTTATAATTTTTAGGAATGATGTTATACCTTGCATGAAAACCGGCATGACATTTGACAATACTTTGAATCAGTCAGCTGTGTTCAGGCTGCTTTAAACATCTGATCGATGGTAAACAAAGTGTAACCTCAAATTCAATGAGCAATTCGTAAATAATTTGTGCTTTATTTGCAGAATAATTATAATTTAATTGAATAATTTTCTAGAAAATGTTCAGTACAGAACGGTACTCTTATCTAATATACAGTTACTGATAAGTAAGCTTTATCGCTCGGTCGCTAACTATTCCTTTAGCAAATTCTTTCATTTTAAAAGGTAATCACAATTTTTCTCTCTTCTCATGAGGTCTATTTAAAAAATTCATCACACTATACAGAGTATGAATTTTAAATAAATCAGTCGAGTAATTTTTGAAAATCGTGAAAAACATGGTTTTTCAGTAATTATTCGCCATTTTTCTCGAGAATATTACGCAGCTCCTGCAATTTTCCTAGAAATGAGGCTCATGTCAGTTGATAGGGCTTATAAATAGCTATCCATGGTATAAATTTGAAGAAAATCGTTGGAGCCGTTTTCGAGAAACCCGTGAAAAACATGGTTTTTTAGTGATTATCCGCCATTTTTCTCAATAATATTACGGAGCTCCTGGAATTTTTCCAGAAATGAGACTCATGTCAGTTGATAGGGCTTATAAATAGCTATCCATGGTATAAATTTGAAGAAAATCGTTAAAGCCATTTTCGAGAAAAACGTGAAAAACTTGGTTTTTTAGTAATTATCCGCCATTTTTTCCGCCATCTTGAATTGAATTTTATTGAATTTCTTATTGTCGGGTCCCCATGGTATAAGGACCTTAAGTTTAAAATTTCAAGTCAATCGGTTAATCAGGAATGGAGTTATCGTGTTCACAGACATACACACATACACACACACACACATACACACACACACACACATACACACACACAGACCAATACCCAAAAATCATGTTTTTGGGCTCAGGGGACCTTGAAACGTATAGAAAACTTGAAATTGGGGTACCTTAATTTTTTTTGGAAAGCAATACTTTCCTTACCTATGGTAATAGGGCAAGGAAAGTAAAAAAGAAAAATGGGAATGCGAAAAATATTATAATATTTGGAACTCCATAACTTATCATTTATTAATTAAGAGACATTTATAGGATTAATAATTTATTGAAAAACACTAATAATTTAGCAATATTGCACTAATAGTTTTAATTTTAGATGACTCTCTCCTGGATTATTGAGTTATGTGTTGGATATTCCTCAGTGATTGCTGTATCATCTGAGAAAACTCCGTAAAAGTGATCTCTGTTCGAAATTAACAGAATGCTCAAGTATAGACATTTAGAAGAAAACAAACATTTCATTTAATGTTCATTGAAATCGACCACATCAGTATTATTTACACGTGAATTACCGGTAGTGTATTGTTAATGTATTAAGATTTGAGAAGATAATATGAGCATCTTATTGGTTTTTCTCTCAATGATTGAAATGAATGGCTTAATTGCTTTTATATAATCATGAAAATATCACAGTTTATTACATTCCAGTACAATTATCTTGTTTCACAATCCATTTCTAAGTAGAGCTCATAAGTATCGTAATCTTGCCATACAATTACCAAGTTGATTTCATTCAACTTCAGTGGTGCCATTTCACCAAACTGCTAAAGGGGGGGGTAAAAACCAAGGGGTATTGGGGGGGGAGGAATATACCCCAAAGGATAGAGGGACCTGGGTTTTTCCCCATAAATGTTACATTAGAAGATGTTATTATATGCTTCATTTTTTCCAATTTTATACAAATGTGGTTGAAGTATCAATACAAACATATACATTATTAGTTATTGAATTCAATCATGGAATATTTATTAGAAATATGGGTCTACAGAGAGGCCCTAGAGTAGGAATACACTGAAACAGATTTCTTAAAAATCATGGAAAAAGATAAATTTTTCTTTTACAATGACAATTTCATTGTGGATCATATTCTAATTGGAAAATAACTCCCAGTTAGAAAGCTAAAGATACATCAAGCTGTTTCCTTAATTCTCAACAACCCTTTACATACATTTTTGATTGTCTGATTGTGCCCTTTCTTTTGCTTTCACTGTGACATCTCGCAACTTGTTAATTCTCACATTGAAATTTATTCAATAACTCACTTATTGTGCTCTGATCAATAAGTGTACCCATTCTGTATTCAAATTATACCACAGAGAAAAATATATTATTTATTACTCTCTACCCATACTTTCAAGGCAATTTTGCTACATTGTTGATACTGTAGAAGGAATTATACTACTGCTGATAAAGAAAAGTATTAAATCATTATGAGACTCTGAGGATTCGTGTAGATAGACACGCATTTTCATTATTTATCTGATCCTTGAGGGGGGCCCAGGCCCCCTAGGCAGCTGATTATAAGTAAAAATTAATATTGATATTTTCATAATACAGTACACCTGAAGAATTGGCAAAGTTTATGGTAAGGGGTGAGGAGGTACTCAGCTCTTCCAACTAACATCGGATTAGTTTTGTGCAGTCTACTATAACAGACGTTCCCATATGGATGTTACTATAGACGTATTTATCATCGTATTCAATTTCTGTTTGTTAGTTTGTTTGTATGTCTGATGGAAATCGAGAACGGCTCTAACGATTTTGATTAAGTTTGAAATATAGAGTTTGTGATACGAGAATCATCATTCGGATTAGGACTCATGTTTAGGATAACTCACTGAGGGAACTTAAAAATGATTAGGTACGGTAATAATATTCATCAACCGAGTAGCAGCTGACTGAGAGAGTTCTCCGTCGTCAGTTGAAAACAGTTGATCAAGAGAGTTTTTCATCGTCAGTTGAAAACAGCTGATCGAAAGAGTTTGCCGATTGTTTGCCGAAAGAGTTTGCCGAAAACGAGACAGATGTGTTGAGTCACCAAGTTTGTTGACGTCATTTTTTTGAAGTTATTGCATGATTCGAGAAAATTGTGCAGACAGCAGCCGAGTGACAGCAACCCAACGCAAATTTGAATTTAAAACATAATGATTGCGGTAATATTAATCAGGTAAATGCTAAAGTAGTCAGTTTTAATATACCTGAGTAATTGAATTATAGCAATTCATTCACTTCTAAATTTCCATCTCTATATCTTTGTACTTTCAACTCTGTTTCTTTGATATTGTTATCTTCATAGACGTGAAGTAGATAGATAAGGGTGGGTGTCTTCCATGAGTAAAATGAAATGTCTATTTCCGACTTCTGCAGTTGAATACTTGTAGCTAGTAGTTCTGTGAACAGTAGACCTCGTACAGCATTTATAAACAATCTCATTGTCATATGTCACTTCAATTAGCCCTTCGGACATCGGAAAAACATCCAATGACTGATTGGCGTGTATTGACGATGACAATATTACCTGTTATAAATAAAACCGAGAGCATTGCCAAGCTGTAATCATCAAAAGCTAATTTACAAACATGCCAACATACATATACAGACAAAAGCAAATCCCGTCGTTGAAACGTAGAAAAATCAATCATCAAAATATTATCATGAAAAAATAACATTTTCCCGCTATTTTGGGAAATGATAACTGTATATCTTCCAGTATTGAAAATGACATTCAAAATGAAAAACAATACTGAATAATTTTATTATATTCAAAATTCTCAATGTTCGAGTAATTAACCCTCCAGTAGGCCTAGACTACATTCAACACAGTAGAACCTATATAATTTGTAGCTTACGGGACCAAGCATTTAATACGAATTTTGGAGGGTGACGAATTATATATCAAGCTCTGCAATATCGAGGCTGATAAAACAAAATACGAGAAAATTATATCATTGATACTGATCCCATCTTTGCCCATAATTAATTCATAATATAGCCTCTATGAATGAATATTAGAAAATATTGTTAAATATTAATTTGACATACTTGTAAAAGATTTCAGAGATCAATACAACTGTTCAAGAGCGAGTTCTTCAACCAAGGGTGTCTCTAGTTATATTATTATTTATGTGAATCCATAGAACTTTAAAGTTCACTCCGTATGGGTAAATAATTAACAATCAGAATTCAAAATCCCTAAACTAATAATACCAATTACTATAACGTTAAAGGTATTGCTATCACAAGTTGTATTATCTAATACATATAGGCTATGTTGGAAACAAACAATACCTAGACAGGCAGACAGACATTAACGAAAGCGAGTTGATGTAAAATTTGTATATTAATCAGCTGAATTCGGGGCATAAAGGACAGTATATGTGATTATTCTTAAATAGCATTAGCTGTTATGAATAAATGGGTAAATTGTGGTAATTGCATGCAATTAATATTGCAGCTTACTAATGATAAATCACAACACCCTTTTTTCCAATTCACTTCATCAGTTGATGTGATTTTCGGTCTCCTCATCACTGGAGTTATTAGTTACTGTAGCATAATTTTCGATGAACTCATTACTGGAGTTATCAGTTACTATGGCATATTAGTGTATTTATCTTTATGGGAATACTAATTACAGTGTTTTTGATGACAAAACTACGAATTATAGAGAAGTTTCAGTGTACTCACTAATCTTGACAATTGACCTATTAAGTGAAGTTATTTTTGTTTTGTGTCAAGAAATTTACTAATAGTTCTATTATTTAAGCTCCAAATAACTGCAGAAAAGAGAGACAACTGCACAAAATAGGAATGATATATAGGACTTATAAAATATATATATAGGACTGATAAATAGGAATTATACAGTTACAAGATAAGTCATCGACTGATATTACTACGAAGAGGGATAGAAAAGAGTGATAGGTTTCAGAAATAAATTGTCAATGGTCTTGTTAAGAATAGCCTACATGTGGGGATTCATCAGAACAATACCATTGTTTGAAAACCATTCAGCTCTGCGTAGTACAGTCCGTCCAAGAAGTATAACCTGACTGTCTTGTTTTTGAAGTGTCAGAGATTTGATGTGTCTGACTTTGTCGTTTCTGTACGGATGTAAAAGTGTCCGGTTTTGGCGCCTAACGCACACGCCAATTCGAGACTCTTTCAAAACAGTCTTTCCCTGTCGCTGGCGTACGGTGTCGATGGATGAGATAGTCGCTGTCCACTCCTGTCAGGTTCTGGGTATGTCGGGTGGCGCGTACCCGGAAGGACCCAGCCGGAACGATATATTCTACGGCCGAATATATTTCGAAAAACCAAAAAACGGAAACAAAAGTCTACGTAAGTTGTCGAATATAAAAGGGGATCCCCATAAATCTGCGAAAATTGTACAGCGCATAAATTCGTTCAGTTAGAAAAGTCATGACTATAGTTTTAAGGGTACAAAACTTATCATAATTAATTTTTATAATATTAAATACATTTAACTATCCACGCTGTACTTAGCTAAAAGGTCTATTTTCCTTAGGCGAAACCACACCCTGAGAATTATTTTAATTATTAATTCATTCTATTTTCTTAATCACTATTTCATATTAACTTGTTTTTTTTTCTTGTTGAACTAATTCAGTTTATGACCCTTTCCAAGGGCTATTATCCATTTCATTTTGTTTAATTGAAGAATACCGAACTTTCTATATAATATTTATAAATTAAAGATTCAAATCTACTATCAACCAACATTTATTTTGTATCTATTGGAAAGTATTATTCACATAATTTGTTCATTAATTTATTCCATATTTGCTGTAACAGTTTATCTATCAGAATATATCCATTTTACCGTTTTGTTAAACTGGATTTACTTCATTTTACCTCCAAATTCGTTCTTTCTCGACTGACACACATTGATCATTCAGGACACGTCCTGTTTTGCAATAGTCAGACAGTAGCGAGTATAGTATCTATCATTAGACTATTATCTATTCTGGTGGTAAGTGGTGGTCGTTTTTCTTATCAAGTAATAAATTCTGTCATTGGGAGTGTCCCACAGAATCAAATAGTAAATCGACTCTCACCGGCCTGCTACACCGAGGTGAAGTGAATCCCGCATCATCAGCCGATCAACGTTGAAAAGAGAGGTAATAGATCGTATAGACAACGTTAGAATTAAACTCGGTGCTCGAAATATTTACTATTTTGGTCCAGCACTTCGCTACATAACCTATAGTATTTATCAGAGACCTGGTTCGCATGGATTTGCCATTCTACCTGTTGTTTCATACGGTCTAATATCTTTCCAAAGTACGGCACAAGTATTGGATTCTGGATATATTGGTCATCACTTGGAGAAAAGGTTCACTCCAAAGTTACTATCTCTGTTTGATCATAGTGACAACAGGATTTATTTTCAGCAGATTCAAGTTGCACTGTATTTTATTATTAAAGTGAATTTAATTCCACCTCACTATATTATAGCCACCTACCATATTAAGTTAGAGTCTCAGATCCCTTACTTCGGCTACCTTTGTAGACCGTCAAACCCTCTGCTGTGCGAATTAACTTTTTCAATCTGTCCCATCCATATATTAGTCATTCTGCTTCAATACATCAACTTAAGTGATATCGACAATTCGATTAAACAAACATCAACCGATCTAACCTACAAATATCTATCATTGAATCATAACCTCAAATATTACAACCGTTTAATTATCTTATTTAATCAGACTATTCTAATCATAAATCACTTATTCATTTTGCGTCCTCTTCTTTCTACGGAACAAAACAGTGGGGCATTAAACGTTGAGGAATATTGCCCATGGTTTATGATTATAGTTTTGGTCTAATTGGTAAGAGTTTATAATTATCAATTTTAGTGCATGTTCATGCCCCTCCCAGGAGCAGAACTTGACACATGTCGCTTCAACGTGAGGCCGATATTTGACACATGTCGCTTCAACGTGAGGCCGATATTTGACAGCGTTTTCATATTGCCGATACAGCATTTATAAAACTGTAGACGTTTATTTAGCAGTCTCAAAAAACTGTTCTAGCTGAAAAATTAATAATACATGCCATGTGTAGGCTTATACATTGCATCAGGAAAACGAAGTTCAAAACTATGGTTTTCCTAAACATATGTTTTTGAGATAATTTCTTTGATGCAGCTGTTTCACATTCACCATTATAAATTATACAGAGTTTGTGAAAATAAAAATATTTATAATTACCAAAACAATACTATTATTATAATAATGATAATAATTAATTATTGAAACAATACTTTTATTATATCAATAATAATAATAATATTATTAAACATATTTATCAATATTATCAAAACAATATTACTATTGAGGTTGAGTGGAATCAGGTAGAAAGCATAATAGAACAGATGTTCTTTTTTAATTTCTATCATATTATTTTGTTATTTCCAATGATTACAACATATGTTAGAATATCACATGTCAATAAATAAATTATCTCATTTCCATATGGCACTCACCTTACCATGTTCATAACCTTATTTAAAGGATCCTTTAGAAAAAGGATCCTTTAGAAAAAGGATCCTTTTTCTAAAAAGGATCCTTTAGAAAATAGAATCCTTAGAGGCAAAATATCTCAAAATCCGTTCTTAGTGCGCGTCTAGCATGTTTGAAGAATATTTGTGCAAAGTTTCAAGTCTGTAGGACAATTAGTTTGAGCTGAAGTGTGATTTTACATCAACATTTTCGAAAAATTCCCTCTCCTGGACCCCTCTCTGCTCCTGATCGAAATTTTTCTGCATAGATCTAATTTTTTTTCGTGCTGAACAAAAAAGTTCCTCATGACTTTGCTGTGCAATGAGCGGTTAAAAAGTACAAAATTTTGGGGGGGCCCCAGCTCCCTCAGGGGGGCAAATTTCTGAAAATCCTTTCTTAGTGGATGTTTTCAGGCTACCATAAACAATCGTGCAAAATTTCAAGTTTTTAGGCTCAGTAGTTTCGGCTGTGGTGTGATTTCAGTCTGTCGGGGCTTAGCCTTTTATAAGTATAGAGAGAGAAGATATACAGAAGTCTGATCGTAGCTTCAAATATGTTGCCACCAATCGTCATTAGGTTATTCCCCTGAATTATTCTCGTTTAAGAATGGGGCTTACAGTTCATTGAGCAAGGAAAGTTGTGTGAGTGTACCTCACCAGATTTTTCAAATTGAATAGTGTTTATTCAACGATATAATTGTTTGGGGCCCCTCACATCTTCCTCAGTCAAGGTATTCGAAATTTATTGTCTGTTATTAATATTATTATTCTTGTAATAATTATTTGGTTTTATTATTTTTTTAAACACGGTTTTTCTTTAATTATATTTTGAGGTTTCTACTAATTTCTTTATATTCTTTTCTCAACCAGACCAGGAGAACGTAGCTGCGATTAAGGTTATAAATATATTGCATATATTTAAGAAAACGAGTTTGAATTGTTTCGGAATAGGATACGGGTTTGTTTTGGAATTGTTCTAATGAAACTATGTAGATAAAATACATGGTTTGGTTGAAACCGTTTTGGATAGACCGTGTGTTCGTCCGAAACAACTCAAAACCACACGTTTCAATGTTTTGTTTGTTTTTTGAAGTGTGAATTTAATGTTATTTTGATGAATTATAGTAGCTTCACCTAGATTTTGATTTGGACTGTAGTATAAATTTGAAAAGGGACAGTTTTGGGCATATTAAGCCTGTTGTGCCTCCTCATATAACTGTAAAAATAATTGTACGACTGAGAAAATGAATAAAAGAATATAAACTATAAATTCAATCTTTCGTTACAAATTTTCTATGCTTTTACACTCCAGAGCAAAGCTCGGTCCCCAGATATTAGGGGAACGTTTGATACAGAAAATATTCTCATTTCGTTACATTATTGTTAATCGCAAATTTTATCGTGGAATACGCTCATCAATATAATAATTATTAAATGGAGAAGAGTCAACTTCTTTTAGCATGGAAAAGCTAAGGAATATTTTTATGTTCATTCTACCATATTGATATATGAACAGTAGAGGTGAAGACGGATGATATTCATAGCATGATCTTATTTGTGGGAATCGGGTTTCAATCACTAATAGATTTATGAATTCCATTCACCTTTCAGCTTTCAACAACAACAACTACACTTGCCTCGCCACTTCCGATCGGCGGAGAATAGAAATGCCGGCTTATTTGAATGATTCAACGGCAGTACCAGCTAGCACTGGAGAGAAGTCTCAGATATGAAACGAAATAGCGAAGAGGATTCATTATTCAAAGCATCATGCAAAATTCCTTGCGAAATGCCACGCTTGGCAGATCAAAGAAGCGCTCGTTCAATGCTGCCGCCTGCTCTGCTTGTGCGCTATATCCATTGTTCCGCCATTTTATCCCAGAAATTTCAAAAGTTCATAAGAAATTATTGCGCTTAATCTCAAGCTGTTCAATAGAGCAACGAGAGAGTATTTTACTTGCAATGAAGAACAACTATTTCAATCTTCTTCAATATTTTAAGGATACGGTTTGCCTTGACTGCAGTGTATCGTGAGCTGAGAGTGAATGATTTAAATCAATACTACTTTGACAAATGATGAACAGTATTCAATCAGAAGGAGAAGATTCCAAACTTGATTCATATCAAACTTAAAATATGCATTTAATTGAAAATTATTGGAATGAATAAACAGCGCATTCAATTACTAATCTGGGAAAATAATATTTCAATCATCAAACGTAATTTTTCATTCACTAAACTTTGTCCAGTCTACAACAATACACTAAAATTGGTTTCTATTTTCCATAACAGAACCACAGCACCATTGCATGCCTATTCTATGACCAGAATCGATAATTATAATTATTTCTAGGGTATTAAGACGAAATTTTCATCCACAATCTGAATTTTCCCATTCTGATTGGAGTAATTTTGATAGTTTTTGCACCAAAACTATCGCGTCGCTTTCTGTATAGAAGGATTCGCCTATACTCCTATCAATTTTCCAGATTTTGGATTGTGGACGTGACCTACTTGATTCTACGACTCTGAAACAGTATAGAAGTGAAGTACCTTAGTTGATTCCACTCTGCCAAAAGTTGAAAATAAGTTAACCATGAAAACTTCAAACTACTAGCTCATCCATAATGATATGTGAATAATAACATTGAAGATGAATAATGAATCATTTCGGACTATGAATTTTCCTGACAGGCTAAAAATACCTGACCTGTGAGTTGGGTCATAGAATGAATCCGCGTTGATGTATCCTGGCTTTGCTTGTTCAATATGTAGAGTGCATGTTTCATTACTGAAGTGACTGATACTGACTGGTGCAGTGTTCCAGTGGAAACCAATCCACTCATAAATAATAATAATAGTCTTTCATGCTAATTTGTGATACTGAATAAGTCATCACGTATAATTCAGGTCCGCTCAAAATAATTGATAAACATGTGCATGTGCAATGAATTAAGCACGGAGAAGGATAATCGTGGAAGAGCATGAAAGTTCATGTGTATTGAACATGTCTATATGATAATTCATTTATAACTATTGATATTCTATTCGACAGAAATATTAAATTCTCGTAGGCTACATCATATATCATATTGTATCATAATATATCGCAGTCAGATAAGATACATGCATCTGAACATTAATATTTCATTGAGTGCCTCCTATGAATAAATTAAAAAAATAATGCAAGTTTCAATATCCAATTGAGGCGATTATTCTCAGGGTGGGGCAGCTTACCTGTCATAATTATGAAATATATCTAGAGCGACTGGCAAAGGATCAATCAGGAGTCAGGCCATAGTTGAAAAAACCAAAAATACAATGAATGAAATGAATGTCTGGTTCCAAGCAAACGGCCTCAAGTTGAATGCACGGAAGACAAAATTATTAAATTTTCAAATCAAAAGAAATCTTACTTAATCAATGGTTTGAAGGCCTCATGAATAAGCTCATGAAAGCTTACTTTTTAGGAATGAAAGTGATGAGCAATCTTGGATGGACAGATCAAGTTGACTACATTCATAATGAAATATCCACAAATATCCACTGTGACTTACCCACTAAATGATTTGAGGAAGGTTGTTAGCTCCCAAACTTTGTTGAAAGTTTTCCATGGCTATTCAATGTCGGTTATACAATATAGTATATTGTTTTGGTGCAGTGGAAAAATTAATTTAACTTCAGTTTTTAGAAAGCAGAAGAAAGGCTGTGGAAATTATTGATGGTTTAAAATCGTCGGACTCATGTAGTTGTTCTTTCAAGAAGCACAACATTCTCACTGTACCAGCTCTTGATTTTGTGGAACTGGCCGTTTTTAGAAAGAAACATTTGGTAAAACTACAGGATAATCAGTTGCAGTAGCTACAATACAAGACATCGAGGAGCATTGCAATATCCACATCACAGAACCAGGGCTCTGGAGAGGGGACCGCTCTACAGTGGATTGAGAGTCTACAATACATTGCCGGCTGAGCTCAGAATCATCGATGACGTGAGACGGTTCAGGTAGAGGTTGAAGGAGATATTAGTTCAAGCTGAATCCTAATACCATGGAGGAGTGTTTCCAGTTGTATGGATGAATAATTGGAATTTTCAATCATGGACTTCATTTGTTTAGTTTTCTCATTTAGAGACTTTGTTTTCATATAATATATATATTGAATGAAAAAAGACTAAGAAATTGTCAAAAAACCACTGATTTATTGATAATTAGAAAGAACGGTTTCGGTAGTCTTTTTTCATTCAATATATATATTATATGAAAACAAAGTCTCTAAATGAGAAAACTAAACAAATGAGGTCCATGATTGAAAATTCCAATTATTCATCCATACAACTGGATGAATAATTATTACACCATTGTCAATCTCTGATAAATCCAGTTTATCAGAGATTGACAATGGTGTAATAACCGAAACCGGTCTTTCTAATTATCAATAAATCAGTGGTTTTTTGACAATTTCTTAGTCTTTTTTCATTCAATATGAATAATTACCACAATATCAACTTCTCAACTACACAAAAATATAATATTTATATGAAACATTCATGACATGTCACACACTACTGAGCAATGCTCCATTATGATTCAATATTCCATCAATAGTCTATTGTGATTCAATACATTCTATTCTATTTCATCCTATTAACTTTTAAAACGGAAACAACCAATAGTTTGTCCTCTTTCTAAGACAAGGATCTTGTGATTGGGATTCATTCAAGATGTTATTTCTCACGTTGAGCTCGTGTTGAACTAGCATCTAGACTGTTACAATCATTGAAGTGGAAAAAAAGCTATACAGTATTCGTAATTCTTCGAGAAGAACCAGTGATTCATGAACTGTATCCATACAAGTGATCCACAGACTATCTACAGACTTATCTGTATCCAAATTTCTCTAGATTGATCATTTATTATCTGTACCGTATTTGAAAACGAAATGGCAGTCACTCTCTATTTGTTGAAAGATATGGGAAGGTGCATGCCGATATCGTTCTGTTGCAAGTTATCAATACTACTTGTTGCAAGGTGACTATGCTCTGCTGAGTTCGTGAAATAACAGGAGAAGCTTCCGAAGATGTGGAGAATAGACATCTTGCCTGGGGAGGATGATCCTTGTTCATTTCTCGTGTGAGCTGGTGTGAGCTGGAATATCCCTGGGGATGATGAAGGGGTGCTGCCTGCTGCCTCTCTCAGATCACAGCGAACGATCATTCGCATCTGTTGGAATTTATTGGTCAGCTGTCGAGACCCGCTTCTCGCTCCGCCCCCTCCCCCCTCAATCGCCATCTGATAAGGAATTATTCGCCTATACTCGCTCGATTCCCCCGAGGTATTTCGTCGATTGCATGTTCTACAGTCAACTTCCTGACCTCTTCTGTCTCGGGAGTCCAACTCTTCGAACTTGGTACGTGCCTAACCACTTTGGTAAATCAACCCTCAACACTTGGAGAGCACGTTCATGGCTTGTTATTTATTTCGATTATATTCTTATCATCGAATACTCTCGAACCTTTTCGACCACATGAATAAAAAAACCAAAACTCTTCAAAGGAGCGTTATATTAATAATTGATATTGGCTCTATCAATCCTTGAAATGTGGAGCTAATAGTTATTGAATTTTTCATGGCTTAACATTAGCCTGTTGTATTATTAGAATGACTTCAATTGTATCATAACATCGCCACTATTCCACATTTTCAAGCGAAAGATAGAATATCGTAAAGCTGGAATGAGTCAGTTTGATAATTCAGGAGTCTATAGGATTGTCAGTCGATAATCACTGAATATTTCGTTCATATTTCTGGAAAAACCAATCAGAACTATGCGTATATGTTTTCAATAATATTCAAGGCCTGATGAATTATTTTGATAGAGCTACTTGAATGTTAAATTATTATAGAAAATTACTAGTACCATTTATAAAACAAACACATCTTATTCATAGATCTACTCTTTTATAACTCAGTATAGATAGTGATACTTATAAATAGAAACTAGCCTCATAATTTATAAATAGTTTGTACCAAAAAGAGCACTGATAGTAGCAGATTGATTGATTGATTGATTTATTGAGGAGTACAGGTGAGGGTGGATGATGGAGTGTGAAGAGGCTTGTGTTGTTACAGAGTGTGAGACCAAACGAGGTCGCTTCGTGCTCGCAGAGCGAACCCAATATTGTCATCGCTTGTCTCCGGGGCCTGTGACTGACGTAGGTGCTGCTCTGCTCTGCAGGTTTGACAGAAAGTGGATCGGGGCAAGTGTGATAGGGAGGGATGACGGGGGAGGGAAAGGAGTGCTGCATGAGCCGCAGGGTGAGGGCGAGAAATGTTTTCTGACAAGATAAAAGAAGCTCCCTTCCACAGGTCGCATCTCCACAACGCTCAGGAAAACAACAGAATGACAATGAAAACAGCACTTTTCCAAGGAAATTACATTGATGCCTTTCACACGATACAAGACGGCTCTATCAGTTTACATTTGGATAATCAATAACAGTTTTTCTCAGGCGTTGTTCTTGGGCGCAATATTTCCTTATTGTTGTTCGATGGATACGGCTTGTAGGGAGAATGATGTAGCAATAGGTCCTTCGGCAGATGGGAGAAGGTGGTACGGGAACGAAAAGGATCACAGAGGAGCGTTTTATTAACCTTATTGCTTTCTCTTCGACTGCGTGGGTTTGAACGAGAGATACTCTGTCTTGCATAAAATGGAATTTTCGTAGAAAAAGTCAATTCCACACAAACGCCCAATCCGCACATCGAACAGGGGAAAGCAATATTCCTCCTCATTCTGACTTGGCTTCGCACTGTTCCACAGAGCATTTCAAACCTTTGACTCAACTATTTCCCCCGTACTCACCCCAATCCTAATCCTTTGTCTTACGCGTTCAAAACTCACACAACCACACCCTTACACACTCAAATAACAACCTCATACCGCCTTGAGGCTTTCGCGAACGGAACAGCCTGATTTGTTGTTGCTGGAAGCTGTCTTGGGCTTGAGCCTACCGCATCCAGAAAGGAAGCAACAATGATACGTGCTCTTGGCAGAGAGGAAATGGTTGGCCTCACAAGATAGGAAAGTTTCACAAATTAACTGTCGGCTAGAATATCATACTCGATTTCCTCGCCTACCAAGAAAAGTTTGCAATATACGAGCGTTTAGTTCCATTTGAGTATGTTATTCTTATTAATATGCTCGCATTACAAAAAAAAACAACTATATAATAGCTGTAGAAGTACCATAATTTTAAAAAAAGTTCTCTATAATACAATTCATTATACTCCCTTCCAAGAAGCCTACTAGAATAAAATGGTAGTGACAAAGTGAACTTACTCACATCTTCCTTTTGGTTATTCCTCTTCTCAACGGTACCTCAAAATATTCTATGTTGAAGTTCACCTTAAGTATAATGGACAATATGTCAATTAAAAAAAAAGTTTTCCATTGATCAGAGAATAGTGTCCAATGCATTTGAAGGTAGCGCAGTTCTACTTCCACTGCATTAAATATAAATTTATGGTTGCACTACAATAATTTCTCCTCATTAATAACGGTTGAGAAACATTTTTAGATTATACAATACAATAGATTGTACAATACAAGAGAGACAATCCATGAAGGTGGAATATGATCAATGCATTCAATCATAAAAAGTAGAAGATTTGATAAAAAACAAGTTGGGATTATTAATTCGGTAGAATTTAGTAGCATGAAGTCCAGAAATTTCCTGAAAGATAGCCCCTGTAGCCCCCCTATAACTGTCCCTCCGATTTCACTCTTCAAACTCAACCAGGTGATTTAATTTATTTTCATGAGAACATGGAGTTTCCATGAACTTTCATCGTCAAGAATAGGTTTTTTCGACAGATTTATTCACTCAATATTATAAAAATTGGATCAGCGATGATCTAGAATTAGATCACTTTTCAATCAGAAGGAAATCTCGAAGAACAAATTTGATCCTGTTTATTATGCTGTTTATCTTGCTCTGAATTCCTCTAAACAGAATCATGTTTGCGAGCTTGTGAGCTCCATGTTATTTCAGTCGTAAAATGCTTTTAGGGAGAATCTTCTGCTCAATTCAGTCAAGTGAGACTGGCGGCTTTGCCAGTTTATCGATCACCAAAATTAGCGGAATGAGCTTCAGCGTAGCCAAGCTGGTACAAGACGAGGCCGCTTCTAAAGCGGCTTCACATTCAAGCTTCGAGCGGTGAAAGAGAGCTATTTCAAAGTTTTTAAAGTAAGTTCTAGCCAACAGCACTGAATTAAATAATCTGCTTTTATGGGACTTCTCCACTTTTGTCTTCTATCTTCACTCTATTCGTTTCAAACTTGATCACTTGCTACCAATATCTACTCACATAACTCTCTATCGTTTTAGTTGTGTTATCACCATCAATCTATAGTTTTCGACGATCCCTTCAATGATGTCATCAAAAATCACAATAATTGAAAACGATCATATATTGTAATTATTCGATTGCCAGTAACTTGATAATGATATGACCTTATATGATTATGAATCGATCAAGAGTAAGTTATCTTTGAATAATTCTAAAATACACCATGAAACCTTACATTTTGTTTATCCTAGTCTTAGCTGGTATGCTGAATGCATCGGAATGAGCTCAAATGGTCGTAATTGAACAGAAGTTTCCGTTGAAAAAGTTTAAAATTCACATTACTGACAATGAGAGCGTTTTCGGATTTAATTTCCGATGTTGGAAACTAAATTTTTCACAGGTCATTGTTCCATATCAATTTTAGATCCTGTTTATATAAATCATGAAGTCGCGCAGGCTTCATAATTTATTTTCAGCTGTGAATGTAATCTGGTTGAATTTATATAACCACCATCCAATGGAACTCCTATCATGAGATTCATTTTCTGCTAGTATGATATTGAGAAGGTCTCCAAAGATATAGTAGATAGATAAATGGATAAATCAATTCTTCTCAATATATTTGGAATATTCGTAGTAGTATAGGAAGAGAACATCTTGTGTTTTGTTTGAGAGCTGCTATCGAGATAAAGTTCCACTTCCTCTACTCTACGTTATATTTTTAAGCCCACGAAGAGTTTTCATGAAGTTTTCGAGAAAATTCTGGAAATCGAATTTAAATGGAATATTGACTCAAATGGAAACTGATCCTGCTTCGCGTGATATCTCATCGTTCTGCTGACATCCACAGTGTTTGCCTGCTCTGGAATTTGAACAGAAACTTGAACCAGAAATGGGAGAGGACCATGTGTCAACCAATAGTGATATGAATCTCTAAAAATCAGGAAATGTCTCGAGGGATCCTTCCTTTCTGATGGGACTCTCTAGGTAGAAGTGAAGGAAGGTATTATTCTAGTTGAGGAGGACTTTTGAAATAATGTCCTTCAAGTGGAATAATGGAAAACGTTACATTAACGATTGGTCGGTCACCTCAAGGCTCAAGTACTTCTCTACTCTTCTCTTAAGAAGCTCTAAGCTCACCCTGAGTGGTTATGGATGATGGAAAGGGCATGTTGGGATTTTGGGACAGGATAGTGAAGGTAGCAGGATGAAGTGAGCATTGAAGTGCGTGGTGACGAGCAGTCACTGGAAGGGATGGCTCAAAATGTGCCTTTCTTGTTGAGGCTTCAACATCAAGGCTGACCTGAAGACCCAATTTGATTGCGTTTGATAGCTCTCGTGGTGAGGTTGAGGGCTTGGCGTTTTGTCACTTACAAGAGACTACAGTGAGAGAACACTCAGTGAGTAAGAATTTCTGTCAGAAAGTACTCACACCATTGAAGTACTGGGCTTGATGGATACAATTCCTGCATGGAACAAATCAATATCTTCTCAATTCAGTCAGGCTGTTGAAATTCATTTGATAAATGATGATAATGCATTGACATTGATTGTCAAGGGTGATTCAATTAAAAATAATGCTTTCTTCTTTTCAAAATCAACATTGATGAAGCTTCCGTTCTGTTATATATCAATGAAAATTATACCAATTTTTATTGGAATTGCTGATCAAGGCTACATGCATTGAATAATATTATTGAGTTTGACCAATAGTCATTAAAATCAAAGGAGAGTTTGGAAAATCACTCCCAATATCAAATCATACCTCACTATAATATTACTAGCATCACTGTTGGGAGTATGAAATAATAAATTTCCAGAACAGAAGAATCTTTTCCTTCTCACCAATGATAATTTTGAAAAAGAGAATTCATATTTTCATTGGGGATCCTCAAAGGATCAGTTGCACCTTGTACTGAGAACATAATATGACATTGAATGCGTTTATGGCATTACAGAAAGTGGGTATGTGACGAAGAGAAATATTTTTCAAACAGCTCTTGTCATCAAAGCACAACGAGATAGATCATGGAATAAGAAGGCTTATCAGCCAACAAGACTGGGAATAGTGTGGGAAATCCTGAGATGGCTCTATATACTTACAAGAGTATTATAAGGAAGAATGGAAGGCTGTGGCGACGTGGAAGGATGAGGCCGCAGAATCTTATATGAAATATGCTATTTTATCCTGCTAGAAAGAATAAGCTCTGCCAAGCCTTGTTGCTTCAAATCTGTTAGGATGACATTTGTGCCAGCTCCACCTCCACCTTGGTTCAGCCGGGCTGTGGCGGCAGCCAGGCATCTTCTAATTTGCATCTGGAAATTGAGTGTCAGCATACATCCTTGCTTCTCTACCGCCTTCTTTATTGTGAAACGCTCCGAAATGGAGGAAAGGGACTCGTTAGAGACTGTGTGTGTTCAATACCATGTGTGAGTGTAGCAGGTAAAATTTATCTTTTGTAATATTATGCTGAGCACTAATGAATCTGTTCTTTTGAATTCCGGACAAATAGTCCTTGTGTGCCAAAATTTATTTATTTTTTCGATATTATAACTTTTCCAAGATAAAATTTTATTAGAGTGCTGGATTAACGTTGTGATTTTCTCACGGTATCGGAGTAGTTTCATGATGTCATTCCGTACATTACGTAATTAAATTCTGATATCTCCTCTATTGTTTTCCAACGTTTTCCTAGAGTACTTAGAATTGTTGTAAACGCAAAATCATCATAAAAAATCAGTTGAACGTCCATTCTATAGCTGAGTCTTCTACTTTGACTGAGGGAATTTTCCTGTATTCTGTCTTTGTTAGTTGTTTTCCTTTCTCGTTCTATTGAGGGAAATTATTGTCGTCCCCACCACGTCCTTTGTAATTTGGTATTTTTTAATGCATAATATTACCAGCCCTGATACCTATTTTTGATCCTGATTCGGTCGACTTGGAGACCTGAACAGGAGACCGCTTTTATATTCTGTAGAGTACAGACATGTTTTCTGAGCTTAATTATTTATTGGCCTGATTGAATAATGTCTCTTCCAGACAGTTTTTTATTCTCTCCTGGAGACTAAAATTATATTATTGGAAATCATTTATCCCATCAGCTTTGAAATCGCTAATCTGTTTATTAAATTATTAATGGCATAGTTGATTTCCATTCAGAGCGGTTGACTGCTGCACTTTATTATTATTGTAGGCTATGGATTAGTGACAGTCGAAAACCCATTTAAAGGTTTTTTGTGTGTGTGTGTGTGTGTATTCTTGAATACTCATTCGAGGATCGTGCTGTAAATATGCCTTGCTGTCGAACGAGGGCTTACGAATTCGCCGACCGAGATGGTCGGTGATATCGGACATCTGACCTTGCCGTGCGGGGCTGAAAGACGATCTTCGATCTGACGCCACTAGCCCGATGCCTGGAGGCCATAACCCTTCATCCTCATCCATCACCCTTTGGACACCGGACTCGAGGACGACAGAACTTAGATAAGTATTTGATACCCCCACTACAATATCAGATGTGCCCCGTAAATTTGGTCTCTTAAAGACATATTGTATTTGGTCTCTAAAAGACATGTGTATTCGGTCTCTCAAAGACATATTGTATTTGGTCTCTTAAAGACATGTGTATTCGGTCTCTCAAAGACATATTGTATATGGTCTCTTAAAGACATGTGTATTCGGTCTCTTAAAGACAGATTGATTATTAGATTATCCATGTAAAGATGTATTTTGTAATATTCTCTATATTATTCTCATTATTATAAGAGCAGTCAGTCAACCGCATATCTATGTTTTTAATTCCAAGACCCTCAAACCACTAGAATTAGGATCACATTATTGATCAGATGAAAATCCGCAGATCTCAGGGTCTAGCACAATTTCAACAACTAAGCCTTCTCCGACAAAATCATTTGTCACCAGGAGATCGGTTTACTTGGAATTCACCAATAACTAACTTGGAAATAACCAAAATAACTAACCAGTGTTACCTAGAATTATTCAAACAACATATTCCATTATACTGAATAATATAATATAGTTTATTTACCTGTATGATGACGCCATTCAAGCAGACAATTATATTACGTTTTATGAGAGACAATCTAACTACATTTCGAGTATTGCAGCGAATAGATGGAATTGCAATAGAAGATTGTCCTGAAATTCTAGTGAGCTAACGTTTCAACTAATCAGGTATTATAGACATGATAGGAAATATCGATAGATTGATTAATGTAATGAAGCAAAAGTGTACAATGTATGTTGTGATCTTGTGAGGTTTGTATTGTACAGTTAGTATAACAAGTTAGTATGTACAGGTAGGCCTACTGTAGGCATACGTAGGCTACTTATGTCCACAATAATTATTAATCTATCAACTATATTATAAAATAGTCTATTATTAAAAAATGTCGTCTTACCTTATGAAGAAGTTTCAAATTTATGAAAAAAACATTATCTTGAAGACATTCTTGAAGACTCAAACTTATTAAAGACAAAAATAAGCAGCAAGATTTACGACACGACATATAGCAGAATAGGTAGGCTACAGCTAAATTTCAAATTGAGGTTATGTTATGTAGGATACGAGTGATTGCTTCCATACTATGGTAAACGTTGAAAACTTGATATTGGCATGAATAGATATTATGTGGCTTACTAGATAATGCTCCCATGTTTCATCGACTGGATGTTACTAGGAAATCCGTTGATTCATATAACAAATTCTAGCATCATCTGTGGGTTACTATATTTTGCAGTAAGGTAGTAAAAAAGTGTGGGAATCCAGTGGTATAAGAATCTAATTTTTGGAATTTTTGTGGGTTACGAGGTTTTGCCAGAAGACCAGCGTTATGATGAATAATTCTATAGTCTGATTTTTACAGTAATATTGGCGTATGAAGGAGGCTCTTTTTCCTTCTATATTATCGGATGAAAAAGACTGAGAAATTGTCAAAAAACCACTGATTTATCGATAATTAGAAAGACCGGTTTCGCTTATTACACCATTGTCAATCTCTTATAAACTAAAACTAAATACAAGAGCCGCAGAATTAAATTCTGTGGCTCTTGTATTTAGTTTCAGTCAGAGATTGACAATGGTGTAACAACCGAAACCGGTCTTTCTAATTATCAATAAATCAGTGGTTTTTTGACAATTTCTTAGTCTTTTTCATTCAATATGAATAATTACCACAATATCAACTTCTCAACTACACAAAAAGTTCTATATTATCCTTGAAATGCAAAATTTCCAAAAACCTTGTATATACGTCGACGCGCAATTTAAAAAGCAACATACCTGTCAAATTTCCTGAGAATCTATTACCGCGCTTCGCCGTAAATGTGCAACATAATTATAAACATATAAACATTTAAACATTAAGAGAAATGCCAAAACATCGACTTGAATCTTAAGGTGCGTACAGAAATACGCGCCTCCAACCCGCTCCGCGCAAGCTCCTCCCTCGTTCCACCATCGCTCCGGCTTCGTTCCGCCATTGCTCCGCAGTCGCTCCGATCATGAACGCTACGGGAGATGTTAGCTCTTCTCGCGTTCCACTCTTGTTCCCCGATCGATCATAAATCGCTCTGCTGACGTTCGGTTGCGGAGCAGAGCGAAAGTCTGTACGCACCTTTAGACTTCACTTTGCTCGGTCAATAAATGAGTATGGTACGTAGAATATCTTCCCACTTTGTACAGAGAAGTTTGATCTCTCAGATTTACAATGTACTTATTTATTTCATAACTAGCAGGTAACCCGTGCTCCGCAAGGCTCTATTCTATAACTTGACGTAATGAAATCTAGAAGGATTGAAAATAGGCCTATAAGAATCCTTGGTTAATTAAATATTTGAATGCATCATTTCAAGTAAATCAGTCCAGTAGTTCAGACGTGACGATGCGTCAAACATAATTTTCCTATCCTTTACACGTGTAAACGTAATTTTTTATTTACATAATTATAGAAAAAAAAATTATTCACAGATTTTATCATAATTTCGTATTATAGTATAAAAGATGATAGATAGATGGATGACATATCAGTATCTTTGAATGAGAATAACTTTTGAAAGGTTTGAGATATCGATGTGCGATTTTCAGAAATTTGCCCCCCTGAGGGAGCTGGGGCCCCCCAAAATTTTGTAATTTTTAACCGCTCATTGCACAGCAAAGCCATGAGGAACTTTTTTGTTCAGCTACGAAAAGAAATTAGATCTATGCAGAGAAATTTCGATCAGGAGTACAGGGGGGTCCAGGAGAGGGCATTTTTCGAAAAATTTGATGTAAAATCACACTACAGTTCAAACTAATTATTGTCCTACAGACTTGAAACTTTGCACAAATATTCTTCAAACATGCTAGACGCGCACTAAGAACGGGTTTTGAGATATTTTGCCTCTAAGGGTTTCAAAGGATGAAAAAGGATCCTATTAAGTAAGGTTATGAACATGGTAAGGTGAACGCCATATGGGACTGAGATAATTGACACATGATATTTCTAACATATATGTTGTAATAATTGGAAAGCTTAAAATAATCTTATCAATCAGCTGATCGAATATTAATTCTGTGGTGATCGAGAGCGCGAGCTTGCCACGTGTGTGTCCATTTTTGTTTGCTTGGCCAGTTCGGTTTGCGCCTTCTATCAGCTGTATATGGAGTCTCATACATTCCGATTGGAGCAGAGCACATAGATTTTCTTTGGTTAGTAATTTGTTGATGATTCTTTTCTAAAATTCTTTTTTTTGCCATCAAAAATCACATTGAAAACTTTCTTAATAGACAACAAGATTACAAAAACAAAATGTCAAACATAAACCTACATTTTTTTTGTAGCTCGGCCAGAAAAATACAAACTCGAGTACTAGCCGTGAGTTCATTCAATATAACTTCTATTATATTTTTTGTTAATATTTTGTGAATGAAAAGTACGAGTTGATGAGAGATGCAAGTAATTCCTTATCTTTGGTCCAAATGGTTATTCATATTTTAGTAGTCGGGGTCACTGCAATCAAAAGTTTTTTATTCTGTAGCTAATGAATTTAATACGTATTGATTGTCCATAATGTATCCAGTGTCAATAATGGAAGTGATTGAACCAATCAAAATTGATGGCTTACTGGTCCCTCATGGAATTTATAGTATTCCTGGTAAAAAGTAATTCGTATGGCTTTTTTTGGTGGGGAGTCCCTTGCGTGAAGGTCCCACCACCTGAATATATAATTCAAGCCATCAATGGGCCTTACGACTGCCATACTTCAGCCGGGACCGACAATTTAACGTGCCCATCCGATAACACGGGAGTGATCTGGTTAAATGACTTTTGGCCATGAGAGGGTTTGAACCCGGGATATCTATGCTGCTACACAATCACTCTATCCACTAGACCAGTAATTCACTACTCCAGTATTCCTGGTGATTGAGCCTGTCTTTTTTAAGCGTTGACTATCAATAATAAAGCTTTATTCGCAAATAGCTTACCTGGCGAACTTCGTACCGCCAAAAAGTTTATGTATCTCATGTCAAACTTTACTTTCTATTTGGTGAATCATGAAATTTATCTGACTATCAATATTTTCATTCACATCTCAATACGAACTTCCTACGTGCTTAGTCATGCAGCATTTATTATTCTGAAAACATATTCTTTTCAATCAATTGGTAGTAATATCTATCAGTAGAGTGTTGAATTAAAAGAAATAGATAGGTTGAATCAGTGTTTCAACAATTAATCCAATGTTCTCATAGTTGTTGATTGTCAATAGATGGTCCAGGAAATATGCGATGTATGACATATCACACAGAATTCCATATTCTTTCCATCTTCCATTCCAGGATGAATATAAGCTAAGCTGAATTCAAAAAAAATGTAAATTATTCTGTCATTCTCCAGAAATTAATAAATGCAACTCTCTTTCATGAGGTGGATTATGAACAACTCTCTTTCGCAGGTGAATAATTTTTTTCAACATTTTCCAGTTTCTCAATGATAGGGGAGTGATAATTATTTGTATAGGTCTTCTAATGAACCATTATCTACAGCTGGTACCAATCAAATACACTTCAACTCCAAACTACCGTTTTTATTCCAGTAAACAATTTATCACAGGGTGAGGTGTTTATTACAGCTGGTAACTTTGAATGCTGAATCATATTATCACAATATGATCTTGAATCATGATCATCTTTCCGTTCTTCGGTAGCCGCTCGGCCGACCATTTCGAAAACATATGTCTGTAAAATGGATTAATAAATAATTATTATTAGCTCCCCTTTTAAAATTTCTGTTCAGAAGCCATCCCCAATATTCACACAACATATTCCCAAAGTTTGATGCCGTTATGTCAAGTGGTTTTCAAATCTATAGGGAACAAACAAACAAACAATAAAAAGACATTCATTTTAATATATATATTGTCATGGTGAGATTCGCCAAACAGCACCGGTAGCTAACAAAAAAACTTACATTTGGCTGGAGAAGCCAGTCTATTGCTGTATTTCCATATGGTATATAGTTTCAATCAATGGATGAGGATACTGCGTGAGGTCTACTGTTCACAGGACTACTAGTGTTAAAAATCAGCTATTAAACATTCGCCGTACCTTACTCCGAGCCATTCGCCTCTGTTTTAACTGTTCGTCTCACCGCACTCCGAACGCTGAACTTTTCAGCCAATCAGAGTCCTCGATTACAATTCGTCGTGCAGTTCCCTCTACAATAAAATTCTGGCTAGCCATACAAGTAGGCTAGTGGAAAACATGTGAATACGTTCGCGAACATGAAAACAGAAGTATGGGCCTTTTTTATTTGATTAAATTTATGTTTTGAACAATTCATTGTTACGAATGAAAGGAGTTGATGAATATATTCTTATTTAGATAAAATAACTTCTGAAAAATGATGAATGGATAAACACTACAGTTATATTAACTACTAGCAGGAACCCGTGCTTCGCAAGGATCTATTTTCAAACTTGATAATCTGAAAACTTGACGTAATGAAATTTTAAAGAACTTAAAATAGGCCTATAGCCATCCTTGGTTAATCAAGAATCTAGCCTATAAGCAAAATTCCAAGTTAATTAGTCCAGTAGTTGAAACGTGGTGATGCGTCAAACATAATTTTCCTATCCCATACGTGTGTAAGCCAACTCTTTATTTTATTATAGATATGGTTAACGACTGCAAGAGATAGGAGTGTGGAACAGAATAGTTGTGAAACTATGATAGCGCTAGAAGTGTCTTATTCACAATAGTAGGTACTACATGAACTTTTTGAAATTGATTTAAAAAAAAATGTTAAAACAACAGAACTGAAAGTTGTCAACCTTATCATTATACCTTCATTCAGAGAGGCTTTTGTTTGAGCCGAATGAAATCTTCTATGTTCTATATATATAAAAAAATGAATGTCTGTTTGTGTGTTTGTTCCCTATGACTTGAAAAATACTTGACATGATGGCATGAAACTTTGGGAATATGTTCTGTGAATATTGGGGATGGTTTCTGACCAGAAATTTTAATAGGGTGGCTAATAATGATTATTTATTAATCTATTTTACAGACCTATGTTTTCGAAATTGTCGGCCTAGTGGCTACCGAAGAATGGAGAGATGATCATGATTCAAGATCATATTGAGATAATATGATTTAGCATCTAAAGTTACCAGCTGTAATAAACACGACACCCTATGATAAATTGTGTAGGCTACTGGTATTACAACGGTAGTTTGGAGTTGAAGTGTAGTTGATTGGTACCAGCTGTAAATAATGGTTCCTTAGAAGACCTATACAAATAATTATCACTCTCCTATCATTGAGTAACCGGAAAATGTTGGAAAAAATTATTCACCTCATGGAAGAGAGTTGTTCATAGTTGCTCAGCTTATTTTCATCCTGAAAATCCTGAAATGGAAGATGGAAAGAATATGTAATTCCTGGAGATGATTCATCGTACATCGCATATTTCCTGGACCATCTATTGACAATCAACAACTATGAAAACATTGAACTCATCTTTGAAACACCAATTTATCCTATCTATTTTTTTTTCAATTCAACACTTTAATGTTAGATATTACTACCAATTGATTGAGAAGAATATGTTTTGGGAATAATTAATGCTGCATGACTAAGCACATAGGGAGTCCATATTGAGATGTGAATGTAAATATTGATTGTCAGATAATTTCATGATTCGCCAAATAAAGTGAAGTGTACATTGACTTTTGGCGGTACGAAGTTCGCCAGGTAAGCTAGTTGTAAATGAAGCTTTATTATTAATAGTCAACACTGAAAAAAGACAGGCTCAATCACCAGGAATACTATAAATTCTGTGAAGGACCAGTAAGCCAATTATTTTGATTAGTTTAATCACTTACATTATGGACAATCAATACGTATGACATTTATTAGCTACAAAATAAAAAACTTTGATTGAAGTGACCCCGACTACTACAATATGAATAACCATTTAGATCAAATAAACGATATTACTCACATCTTTCATCAACTCGTACTTCTTGTTCACGAAATATTAACACAAAAATATGAGTTATATTGAATGAACTCACGGCTGGTACTCAAGTTTGTCTTTTTCTGGCCATGCTACAAATGAATATAGGTTTATGTTTGACATCTTGTTTTTGTAATCTTGTTGTCTATTAAGAAGTTTTTCAATGTGATTTTTGTTTGCAATAAAAATTGAAAAAAAGAATCATCAACAAACTCCTAACCAAAGAAAATCTCTGTGCTCTGTTCTAATCGGAATGTATGAGACTCATACAACAATGGAACAAACACATGGCAAGCTAGCGCTTTTTATCCATGGAAAATCAAATTCGATCAGCTGATTGATGAAATTATTTCAAGTTTTCCAATGATTAAAACATATTTCAGAATATCATGTGTCAATTATCTCAGTTCCATATGGCATAGCCTTACCATGTTCATAACCTTACTAAATATGATCCTTTTTCATCATTTGAAACCCTTAGAGGCAAAATATCTCAAAATCCGTTTTTAGTGCGCGTCTAGCATGTTTGAAGAATATTTGTGCAAAGTTTCAAGTCTGTAGGACAATTAGTTTGAACTGTAGTGTGATTTTACATCAAATTTTTCGAAAAATGCCCTCTCCTGGACCCCCCTGTACTCCTGATCGAAATTTCTCTGCATAGATCTAATTTCTTTTCGTAGCTGAACAAAAAAGTTTCTCATGACTTTGCTGTGCAATGAGCGGTTAAAAAGTACAAAATTTTGGGGGGGGCCCAGCTCCCTCAGGGGGGCAAATTTCTGAAAATCGTCTCTTAGTGGATGTTTTCAGGCTACCATAAACAATCGTGCAAAATTTCAAGTTTTTAGGCTCAGTAGTTTGGGCTGTGGTGTGATTTCAGTCTGTTGGGGCTTAGCCTTTTATAAGTATAGAGAAGAAGAAGAAGAAGATTGTTAACCAAGAACTATCTCATAATAAGATAATCATTAATTTTTTTTATTGATAATTAATTTCATCAACTAATCATAAACTGACTGAAATAAATACTTCAATTCCATGAATTTAATTTATAAAATTATATAAATCTACAGTTTAGGTCATATATAAATTCACAAAGAGTTCAATTCTTGTTGTCAAGAAACATTTTATCCAACAGAAATCATTGATATTTTACTAAAAGATAGGAGCAGTTGAATAGTTGGATATGTTGAATAGTTTCCCTTTCAGGGGGAGATTTGACAACCCACAAAACTCATTTTTCATTTGAAGAAATATCAAAAACGTGCATAGGACCAATTTTTTTGTGTAGCTTGCCAAAATACCCCTCATTCCAATTCTAAAATTTCCTACTAACTGTACAATGAGTCAATCATTATAATATCAGGGCTTGAATGATTTTGAAATTGTAATTAAATAAAAATGGAAGAGAATAATTTCTTCATGTAAATATCAACACCTTTATTCAAATACATAATTAACTGCATGCGTTTTCATACTGCCGATGCATTGATAAAACTGTAGACGTTTATTTAGCACTTTGTCTCAAAAAACGGTTCCAGCTGAAAAATTGAAATCCATGCCATGTATAGGCTATAGTAACTATATTACCCGATTAGTAATATAGTTACTATAGTGTAAGCCTATTTCAGGCCTGCATCAGAAAAATGAAGTTTCAAAACTTACCCCTAGTTGCACGTACGTCGGTTAACGTTAAATCACGATTCAATGCTATACTTTTATCAAGATTAGCGCTAACCGATGCATTTTGGTTGCACAAAACATAAATTTCAAGCGATAACGCCGATTAAACTAACTGGCATAAAAATTTTTAATTCTGATTAGTTGGTACCATTTTAATGGCGATTAGCTGAAAAGAAGAAAATTTGGTCGCACAAAGGAAAAATCGAAAAATAATACCGTTTAAACTAATCAACGTAAAATATTTTTAATAGGCCATTCATGGGGAATTAAATCCGATTAGCTCTACCTACTGATAGCTGTCTTCCAATTAGTTTTTGGTAAACAACTACAAGTATGAGCTCGATATATGAATGAATTTCATATTAGCATTCATAATAATTAGATTCTGATTTTTGAGGTTAGTTTTCGATCTGGTTCGTCTGCAGATAGCACTTGACACTAGCGACAGACAGAACATTTTTATGGCGCATGCCTAATGAATGGTAACCGTTTCAATAACATAACCTCAATTTTGTGCTATTTGTTCAGAATAATAACATTTGTCGGTTAAATTACAGTGTTGCCAGATTGTGAAACCGTTAAAATCTTGGTTAGTTAACCGGAAAACTTAATTGGTAACCGTTTCAATAACATAACATCAATTTTGTGCTATTTGTTCAGAATAATAACATCTGTCGGTTAAATTACAGTGTTGCCAGATTGTGAAACCGTTAAAATCTTGGTTAGTTAACCGGAAAACTTAATTGGGATTAAAAACCAACGAATCTTGTGGATCAGAAATGAATCCGTAAAACTAACACTAATTTATTAATCAGCATTAATGGTTGAGTTCAAAGCCACTGATCAATTCCATCGGTTTTTTTTATGTTCATCACAGATGAACCACAGAATGAAAAGTCGGCTAGTATCTTGACGCCATAATCCGCCATCTTGGAAGAAAGTGTAGCATTGTAATACAGTAGTAGTTTTAATTTCTAACAAGATGATGCAGTCATTATGTCGTGGTCTTGGTGCACTCAAATCTTGGTTAGATTTATACCTTCCATTTTGTGTGTATTCTGTGGCTGAACGGTTGCTCATGAGTCATGACTGACAGATGTTTCCCCTGTTGATCATATTTTGTAAACAAAACTAGAACTTAACCTATTTCATTGTAATCAATCAAAATGGAAAACCATCAGGTGATTGGAGTAGTTTTGAATGCTTTGTAAAATATTTCAAATGTTATTGAATTTATGTAATCATCCATTTCTCTGCTCCCAAATACATTATAATCGAGTCCATCATTTTTAAACAACCTCATATTCAGCCATGTCTGTTTATGTTCAGCTACTCTATGTTTTTTCCATCGGTGGAAAAGTACGATTAACTGATCAGTGAACGAACCGGATATGACATATTTTTTTTCTTATCAGTTAGATAAAAGAACTTGAAGAAGTATAAACGCACAATACCTATGCCTTCCCAATGCTAGCTCTTACTTGAAATTAAAGGTTCCATTGAGGTATTTTAGCGCTAGATATTATATAATATATATTTTTTGTAATATTATAGATCACAAAAATTTTCAAGATCTTCAGTATGTAATAATCTTCCAGGCTATCCCCTTAATGGCCGATTTCAATTCCAAATAATCTAGCGCTGCATGTGAGTCTATGCATCGTTCAATGACAAAACAGTACTTCGTTCAGAGCCACGTTCACCCACCGATCTCATCGTTCACTCACCGATCAGTGGCTTTGAACTCAACCATTGTTTACATTCAACAGACGTGCAACTGGCCATATGTCTTTTCTAAACAGATGTTTTTGAGATAATTTCTTTGATGGAGCTGTTTCACATTCACCATAATATTATTATACAGAGTTTGTAAAAATAAAAATATGTATGAATTATTATCAAAACAATACTATTATTATATTTATAATAATAATAATATAATAATAATAATAATAATAATAATAATAATAATAATAATAATAATAATAATAATAATAAAAATAGTAATATCAAACATATTTATCAATTATCAAAACAATATTTTCGAGGTTGGGAAGAATCAGGTAGAAAGCCATAATAGAACAGATGTCCTTTTTTGAATTTCTATCATATGATTTTCGGTGAATTTGCCGTATGAAATCGTATGTCCCATGAATGAAATTTGAACATTAATTTTGAAAATTCAAGAAGGAGAATTGAAATTTGGGCTTCCAGGTGCACGAGATTGATAGTTTTTGAATATATGTGCAACGTTTGGAGATCTAAATCATTCCCGTTTTTCCGGTATGCAATCCACAAGTTTACATGTTTTGATGCGAACAAACGAACAAACAAAACCCTACTCTCTTTTTATATAGATAGTAAAATAGTAAATAGTTTGATTTAACATCTATCTTTAAAAGTGAATAACTTTGAAACGGTATGAGATATCGATGTGCGATTTCCACAATTCATTTTTTCATCAAATCTGTATCGAAATCATGCATCACAGGACTACTTTCCCATTATAAAATAACATTGAATTCAAAATGGTGGTTCCAAGATTACGGACTAAAATTTTGAAGCAACGCTTAAGTAGTTTCTCCCATTGGAATAGAATCCCTAATCAGACCCATCGTCAAATTTCTTTTTTAAAAGTAGTTTTCAGATGTTTATATACTTTTCACCAACCCAGTATAATACAGTAGCTCAAGGCAGTAACGAAGTTTCAATCTTGACAAACTTTAATAAAATTTATTTATTCAATAACAGTCAAGAACTCAGCTACTCTGGATTCGCTGATAACGAGCGGTCAAATTTATGGTGAAGGTTGGAATTTTGAGAGTTTGAGATTCTCAAAACATTTCTTGCCAGGCTGGTACAATGCATTATTACATTATGTACAATACAATAATATTCCTCATGTGTTTGTGGACTCATCATACCGTCTATTTCTCCGGCACGTTGAAGGTTGGAGAGTATTCTAGAGCAGAAAGGAATGATGTTTAACGATAACGGATCAGTTACTCCTCTGCTTTTTCGGCCGTGTTTTCGTTTCATTTTTTTTTCTCTCGTCCTCCTGTGTCGGACACACCCGTCAACACAACACCACCTCCTTGGAGAAGCCGCACCGCCAGAGAGATTTATGCCCTGCTCCGACCGCTATAAAACAAACATCGGACTCCCCTTCGTCACGTTCTTTCTTCTTTCTATTAGCCTTTACATTCTTCAGAATGTAGAGAGACAAAGAAGGTACGAACTTCTCAACATCATTACACAACGAGGAGCCCCCGAGGCTGCCATCTCATCTCATTACATATACTATTAGCCCGAGCGCATTCAATTACCTGACGCGCCGCTCCGTTGTTCCATCTCTCCTTATGTAACTCACACATTCCACCCTCCTCCCACCACTTGTTCACTCGCTCACTCACACACATCATCACTATTCTATCCCCGTCCACACTCCATCCGCACTGAACCGGTCATCTTAAATCAGCAACGATCGTGGAGGAGTTTGGATAAAAATAAATAAGGAGCTGAATATTAGAACAGCCACGAATTGAATTTGTACCTTGTTCTTGCTCTTTTGGTTTTATTTGGCGAGCTCCTATCGTAAACACAATCGTTACGCCCATGCCTTCACATCACCTCAGACCATGCTTATTATAATACCAGCACCTCTACGTGTTTCTTGCATATCGTGAACACTTGTCTTCTTTCTGTTCGTTTTTCCACTCTTGTCCATCGTACTATCATCTCCTCTCACTTGCACATTCACTTATTTTCTTGCTCCGGCCCAGCTTGAAAGTTCTCTTTTTACAAACAAAGGTGTTTAGGGGACACTCATGTTTACAGATGTGTTTCGCACCAAGGCGGTCTTCCTTCTTGTCATGTAAACAACTGCTGTTTGTAGCTATTTGCATTCTTGTCGATCTGTCAACACCTTGAACTTGAACTTTGAACTTGTCTTTACAGCTTGAATCTTCTATTTGACTAATTAAAAATTGTTTTCTGGTATTTTACCATGGGTCAATCTGGATGGATTATAAATTTTACTTTTGTTATAGTTTCAAATACGAGATTAACGATTTTCGCGCTTTGTTTCAATGCATCGAACATCTAGAATGAGTAGAAAGAACACATAATTTCAGAAACTCCAGCATATAGTTTTTCTATATCATATCGATGGTACATATTGCTATGTGTTGAGGAACTTCTATACGTAATGTCTGGCTCTCCTCAACAACATTTTCTGTAATTGATTGACTGATTTCACTAAATATACATTGGAAGTGTCTTAATAATAGCAGCAAGCTATCAAATTATCATTATGTTAGATCTATCCCAATGGCTATTAACTAGTAGATTGATGAAAAAAATTTAGTAGTTCTATTGGAAACAATAGTAACTCATTGGTAATACAGACAGCTATTATGCTAGTCAATAACACTATTACATCATTACTTCTCAGTACATTTTAATCTATTTCTACAACACATTTTATTACGTGCGCACACTGTTCATATCAAAATGAGTTTTAAATTTTGGTTCTATCAACAGAGAAAACCAATAAATAGCCGATTTGAAAGTGCCGATTCTCACACCCATGTTTTCTTTAGCGTGGAACTGCTGGAGTCAGCTTCGACTCTAAACGACTGGCGTCAGTTGAGAATGTGGATGAAGCAACAGGAGGCGTAGTCCTTTCGGGTCGAGCGACCGAAGGCAGAGGCTCTTCTTCCTCCCTATCCATTATAGACGTTCTCCCAGACTGCAGTGGTGGAAACAATCCTCTCAGCGCTCGTCCACCAGATCTCATCCGCTCTATCCTTCCCCTAACTCTAACTCCTCTTTTGACACCCCAGAAAAGAGCTGCAGTGCTAACAGCTTCCTTCGACCTTACATTGACTCGTTCCTGCGCTTTGATTACCAGTGCTTTGATCACATCACTTTGTCACTGCTCACTCTTTCGTTCCACCTCTTGTCGAAGAAGTTCTCATATTAGAATGTGACATGTCACTCTCCACCATTCGTGTTTATAATAACAAGCTTAAATAGAAATGCTGGGATTAATGCGCGTACTTTTGTGACACAGACACAAAAGTGTCACTTTTGTGTGTGTGTGTGTGTGTGTGTGTGTGTGTGTGTGTGTGTGTTGTGTGTGTGTGTGTGTGTGTGTGTGTGTGTGTGTGTGTGTGTGTGTGTGTGTGTGTGTGTGTGTGTGTGTGTGGTGTGTGTGTGTGTGTGTGTGGTGTGTGTGTGTGTGTGTGTGTGTTGTGTGTGTGTGTGTGTGTGTGTGTGTGTGTGTGTGTGGTGTGTGTGTGTGTGTGTGTGTGTGGTGTGTGTGTGTGTGTGTGTGAGTGTATGTGCGTCTGTGTACACGATATCTCATCTCCCAATTAACGGAATGACTTGAAATTTGGAATTTAAGGTCCTTTCACTATAAGGATCCGACACGAACAATTCCGATCAAATGCAATTAAAGATGGGGGCTAAAATGGCGAAAATGTTGTCAAAAACAGGGTTTTTCGTAATTTTCTCGGAAACGGCTCCAACGATTTTGATCAAATTCATACCTAAAATAGTCATCGATAAGCACTATCAACTGCCACAAGTCCCATATCTGTAAAAATTTCAGGAGCTCCGCCCCATCTATGCAAAGTTCGATTTTATATTCCCAATTATCAGGCTTCAGATACAATGAAAATCTCTACAATTAATCAGTAACATTTTCACCTAAAATTGGAAATAAGCTTCAAATTCGAGAAAATATGATTATTCAATTGAAAATTATTGTTGATTCTTTTAAATCATTCACTATGAAGAGATAGCAGACCTCATGTGTGTCTCCAGCGTTATTGCCCTGTCACCAGCTGACTCAAATATTTGAATAGTAGCTTTGAGATGCGCGGGACACTAGCGTCAGGTGATCAATTTTCATAATGGCAAGGAAAGTTGTGTGAGTGCACCACACCAGATTTTTTAGGGCGTTCCCGGACGACCAAGTGATTTACTTCCACATTCCCACAATAGTATTTCCCATATCAACCCACAACTTTCAGAAATTCTATCAAATGAGTAACTTCACTCTCACTGATTCATATTACTTAACTGTAACTTACCTGTGATTCACATTCACTGTAACTTAACTGATTCATATAGAAATAATTGTAAATCGTGTATCGTTTTGAATCCAGCATTATGAGATCTTTCACATGAAAGACAAACCATATAGTAGCAGGGGTGCGTGAGTTATCGAATTATTTGATGTTCAGACTCAATTCATCAGTGCACGCTTGACCTATACATATAATCAAGGCAACGAATTCATTCATATTCATCCAGATCACAGTAGATTCTAATATATTATTCGTAATATCAATTATGTGTGTGTTGCAAACTATGATATCGTTATTAAGCTGCATAATTCCGCCAGATACATTTCATTCTGCCATGAAGCACTGTGCCATGAAGAGTTCACCAAAATAATCGATTGAAACGCCTAGTTCTTCTGAGGATGATATTTCCTTGGTGGAAGTTGAATAATTGCATATTTCCTTGTACAGCTTTTCTTGGTTGGACTTTATCGAATTGTTGATGAGACTGAGAGGAAGAGTTTCGCCATCATCATATCGCTGTCAGGACTCACGCTTTCGGCAGCAGCAACTTTTCAGAGCCTTTTGATAATAGGTGGAGTGGGGAGCGTAAATACTTTGGTGACGTCATTAAAGTGGTAATGGAGTAGGTGGCGAGCAATTTATTCCAGGTAATGTCTCTAGCTGTGCCGTTCAGCGCTTGCCTTTTGCTAACCTTCCTTCATATAATAGGGCGCCGCAGTTAGTGTTGAGTAAGGAGGGGTCTCTGGAAGGGGGAGAGGGGTTCAGCCCTGCTAAAACAAATGTCGGTCGCTACTTACTCTCCTGCTCCTGCTTCTAAACTTTGAATTTAAGTTCTTGGCTCTCTTAGAGCAATGCTTTGGGGCTTTCTTTTCGGGCACGTATTCTCTGAAAACTTTTCTCGGCATCCTTAATTTCTTTCTTCTGCCCAATCCACCCCGGGACGCTATAAACCCCCTATTTCCTCAAACCTCGTACTCATCACAACCTGATTCGCAGACTTTTGCCAACGAACAAGAGCCAAACCAATGTTAATACGTTTACGTGTAGCTTTAATAAGCATTAATAAGTTTGAATTGGTTTATTCTGATGGTTTTAATTCCATATGCCAGTGAGGAGTCTATAGCAGTTAAGCATGCACACAAGAAGCACTAGCTAGCTAGCTGTCACTAGCATTAATTTTGTAATCTGCCTATTACATTTTAGCAGGATTCGTAAGAGAAGTAATAAGAAAAAATTCAAATGAAGTTTCAGTGTTCAATCCTTATTCACAAAACTCCATGCTCCAAGCTTTACATTCCGATATCTTGCTAGGCAATTAAATTTTTGTCATTGGAGTAATAAACAAATCATTAGTTCTCCTATGTCTGAAAACGTCTGGGAAACGATTTCTATTGATATTAATTCTAATTTTGAAAATCATAGTATTATATTACTCATATTGGAACTATAGTGAGGTCCTTGTAACTCCTCCTTGTAACTGCCTTCTATAGAGGATAGCTGATGATGATACATATATCTAATGTCATTTCAACCGTTCATTCTTTTCCAATTATCAATTATATTTTATTCGTCAAGAAAACATACATTTAATTGGTAAAAATAAATTTTTATAATTGAGATTGAATACTTTGTTAGTTGAACTTCTACATTTTTCTACAAATAATCTGGCATTGTTGCAAAGCAAGAAAATCATAGCACCCTCTGCTTTGTTGAATGATAGACAAGGATTGCAATATCAATGTTGAGAAAATACTGTGATTATAACGTGGACCTCTCTATAGGAAGTATAATACAACGACAAATTTCCAATTGTATAAGTTTTTCTCTATGTATCACACTCATGGAAGACCAATACTTGTGTGTAGAATCTACAGTTTAGGTGAGTTCCAAACCACCAGAAAATGATTTCATACATCCACTGTAGGAGTTTACCTCAAGCACTCTAAATTAGCTGTAAAGATAATAGGTGAACGCTACTTAAAACTCGATAATCATGGAATCTAATCGATTACTACACCAATCACTTTCCTATTATTGCAAAACAGTTCAATCTCCTATTAGACCACCATTGGGATCAGAACCAAACTAGACTATATTGTTCAAAGTCAAAAATTTATTGTTGTCAGCCAATCATCAAAGGGAAAAATTGGATCTTAACGTGATCAATCGTTTGTTAATCCAACTAATTCTACCAAAAATAATATTCGAAGCCAGTTAGTACTTTGGTTATTGTTTTGGTTATTTATCGAAAGTGTCAAGAGATATAAACATCTCTGTGGAATAGAAATGGATTGTCACAGGTGATAGAGATAAAATATGTTTATGAGAATGGAAAAATTATATTCTCAGTGAAGAATTTCTGGTTATATCAACATTGATTCATCTATATCGTATTCATTATCACCTATGCCGTAGTTATCGAATCGCTTGAGAATCAGAAACAAACTATATTAATATACTCATTTAATAGATCATTCAAATTCTTGTCTTCGTTTTCCACTCCCAAATAAGAATGCTATCCACAAGTGAAACTGTTGTAGTCTCCTACAATGGCCTGGAGTGGGCGATGAAGGTTGAATATTTTGCTAGTGTCAGAGGGATATGTATATGATTCCAAGTTAATCAGACACATGAATCCAGTCATGACACCTGAATAAACATCAAGAGTTGTTAAAGCTACATTGTGTGCTCAAGCACAACATAAATCAAATGTCTTCGGTATGCTGCCGCGATTGAAGAGGAGGAGTGCGAAGCGTTTGAATAATGAAGTGAGAAGATACGATAAGTTCAACGAAGAAAGAAAGAAGGGAAAAAAGACTGAGAAGGCTTGGCGTGGAAAATGATTTAAGGCTTATGTCGGCACTCGGCCGAGAAGTGTTAATTACGTAAATTCATTCCGATTTCGTGAGCTTGGAGAGGTTGGGGCTCCTTTGTAGCTTGAGCTCAATGGTAGGTGGAGGAGAGTTCATAATAAATTTGTTTACGCTAGAGTCCTCAGCTTGAGACGGCACGATGAATAGTGAAGTATATAGCGAGTGAGCAGAAAGAAATAGCTAATTACACGATAAGACAAAGAAAAGAATGGTGGTAAAGAAACATGATGATTGAGAAGCCTCCCCCCTCACTTGATGGAAGTCCAAGGAAGACAGACGTGTTGGAAAAGAAGAGCTGGCTCGAGTTTGAGGAGATGAGGTTGGGTAGGAGGAAGAATCGAGTGAGAAGGACATTAAGTGGGATTCAAGGTTGAACTCAATGCTTTTAAAGATTGTTCCAGCGCACTATTTGTTCAGCGTGAAAGCTGCTCCTTTAAAAGTCCATAATATATAACACCAGCTCTTTCAACTCCTCATTACTGACTGAATCAAGAAATTCGATACCTTTACTGGAGTTCAGGATTTGAATAGACAGAAAATGGTATAATGTACTGTACTGTGAAATAATTGTCAAGGTGTGTTAGAAAGGAAGCACCATCGTATTTATTCTGATCTTTAACACTTCAAACAACAACATACTTAACAACTAGTTGAAATTTCTGATTTACCTGGCAAGTAGAACTGTTATTGACGTGGATGTTCAAAATCAAGTTCTCGAGTTGATCCTAAAACTATATAATATAAGGCTCAAGTTATCATTATTCATGTATGATTATATTAGAGAAGCGTTGGGGCATTATATGCGCATTAGCGAAGAGTGTTTTCTTAGTGTTTTAAGCTACGCTTCACTGAAAATAAAGATCAAAGAGAAAATGCACATAATGCTTCATAGTATTATTCGAGATGGGTTACATCACTGTGAGTGAGACGCCCTTCTGGCAGATATGGAGGAGTAAATATCAGTTATTATTCCTTTTGCTGACGCAAAGAGCTGTTAAAATATCCCTGGCTTATTTCGAGAACATATTTCATCCCTATTCATGGAGGCCCTTAGCGACATGACGACATCAGCTAACCGCAGGATTGGATGTGGTTGAGGGTGAGTGATGGCAAGGGGATGACATGAGGGTGCACTTCCTTCTCATCCTTTTTCTTTTTTCAGCTTCATTCCTTGCTTTTTGTCCACTGAACGTCCTCCCCTCATTCAGCTTCGAATGAGATCTGGTCACACAGACATTCCCGCTGGATACAGTATTATACACTCACAAGTAAACAGTGAGTCATATGGCCGGCCAGCCAGTAATATTTTGTCCAGGGTCAACGTGAGATTGTTTTTCCGTTGAGAAGACTGACAATGGACTAATTTAAAACCAAAAATTGTTTGTTTTCATAACGTCACTGGTAATTCAGGTTCATAATTAGGTCATATTATTCATTTATGGTAACAACAGGTTGGTTATCCCTCACATAAGTGACATAAGTGAGATCCCTCACAGGTCTCCTTCAACATATTACAGCAAACAATCAAAAGTACATATTTGAATAAAGGAGAAAACGTTAAGATTTCTAAAACGAAAATAATGATATAGATGAGGAATATAATACAAATGCACTAGTGGTGGAATAAGAATAGTTACCGAATGTAACTTGAAGAACTGCAATATTATTTCGCATTACTAATACAATCATCATAGTTAGATTTTAGGCTGATCACACCCTGATTAGTCAAGACAAGACTAGTCACGTTTAGTCACAATACTTCACATTGCTGCTTATGACGCAACACACACTGATTAGTCATTGCAATTAGACATGACTCATAAGCAACTATATGAAGTATTGTTCATATATTGTCCACTAAACGTGGCTAGTCTTGTCTTGACTAATCGGTGTGTGACCAGCCTTATTTGTTCATTTCGTAGTGAGAATCATACATATGAGAATAAAAATAGAGAGAAAAGAATAAAGGAAGAATAAAAATGGAAAACGATTTTCAATTAAAGGAACTGATTTTCTAATGTTAGAGAACCAGATATTAGGGTACAATATAAAACACAAATATATTCAATAATAATGTAATCCACCACAAAAGGATATCTTGTTGCACTATTCCAATAATTTAGAAAGACATTCTTGTGGATGATTGAATGAATAGATTCAATTCAAGATATTGAATAATGAACTGGTTCATAGTGCGGTGAGCGCTGTGAATGAATGAAACACATATTATTATATTCAAAATTGAAGAGCTTATTGGCCTTACGGCATAGCCTATATAATTATTTGTTTATAGCGATTTATCATCCGTTTACTAACTCTGCTCTGGTCATCGATCCGATTTCTATTGCATCTTGTGGTGGAGTTTGTGTCTGAATAAAAAACAAATAAAAAGGTTGTCGGAGTTTGTCCAACGACTTTTCTCAACAATAATGCTGTTTGGGATTTTTGAACTTTTAATGGTTTCTCTTCCTATGCATTTAAAATTGGAAATTAAAGTTAATTATTGAATTAGCAAAAGAGAAAGAGTGACAGAGACGCTTATTATATAATCAAATAATTGATACTGAAGCTACAGATACTAGCTCTCATGACTCATATTGCTTTTCTTCAATTTGTTTCCAATTGGAAAATCTAACTGCCATTGCCGCTGCCATCCTATTCACAGGAAGAACGTGGACCGGAAGATCCCGGAACGTTCGACCGCTCTCTGTGTGTACACACCTTTACTCTCATTATAACTGTCATGAAATTTTACATTTTTGGCTCATTAATGATTAATTTCGTGAAATATGCAAATCACATCGATGTAGATCAAAACTTGGTTAATTAGTACGATCTGATATAATTACGCATATAATAATGCACTTGTTCAAGAGAGCAACGCACAATACACTCAAGTTGCCAACTTTATCTAACAAAAGTTTATTATAATTTCTCCACAGGCCTACTGTTAATGTTATTTGTGAAAAATTCATTCCACCTATAATGAAGAGTTTCAAACTGATTTTCATTCCCTGAAATCCTGATCTTTTTTATTGTTATCATTAAATGGAACTTCATCCTAAGTACAAATTTGTTCCCATTACAACATATGTTTCTGTGGTTTGTTTGATAAATATTATACTAGAAGGTATACAGATTGAAATTTCACACGCTGATAAAAATGGCTCCAGAAAGGGACTTAATAATTATTGCACTATGATTTATAACCGCAGCATAACTGCATTGATCTCTTCATTTTTCATCGCTGAAACTCCAGCCGAACATTAATTGAGTGGGGACGTATGTGTGGTATTGGCTACGGTTCATGTTGTATAATTGAAAGAGGGAATGAGAATTATTGAGCTCATAAATCGCAGTTCCATTCAGATCAACATCTGCTGCGGCTCTAGTCACGTCCCACCCTCTTCTTGCCGTGGACCATAAAGAGATTGTTGTCACTGGTTCATGAATCGACAGGCACACTATTATATTCCAAAAGTCTCACTAATAGTAACGCATTAATCGTGCTGCTCACATGGGTTCCAAGTTCATGCCATTCATGAATAAATTTTTATCAAAGAGTGGTCATTGATATCGTATGTGATGTTATTGAACCATTCTTTGAAAAATAGCATGAGGAATTTTTACAAAGAGACAAGCCTCTTCGAAGATGAGAGATTCAATCTGACAAAGAAAATGTCCATAATATGTGTATAAGAAGACCCATAATTATATTTCAATCTAGTAAGAGATTAAAAGATGAATAATCTATTAAGAGACCATAATTCTAATTATTATGGTAGACCTGTAGACTCTGAGCTCGCTATCTTCATCCTCACAAACATTACTGAAAATAGGTAAATAGTGAGAAATGATTATTAATGGTCACTTATAAATAATTAACAGCGTTCCCATAATTCTCACCAACTCTGTACATACATTATTGATTGTCTGAATGTGCCCTTTCTTTTGCTTTCACTGTGACATCTTGCAACTTGTTAATTCTCACGTTGAAATTTATGCAATAACTCACTTATTGTGCCCTCATCAATAATTGTACCCATTCTTTATTTAAGCTTCAACTATACCACAGAGAAAAATATATTCTTTATTACTCCGTACCAATACTTTCAAGGCAATTTTGCTGCATTGTTGATACTGTAGAAGGAATTATACTACTGCTGTTTAAAAAATTATTAAAGCATTCCCATTATTCATCTGATTCTTGTTGGTGGGGGGGTCTAGGACCCCTCTGCCCACCTAAATGGCACCCCTGCACCCTTCAGACTGATAGCGCTACCTGATTGCGGGTTCGAATCTCAACGGTAGGCATGGACGTTTGAGGTTTCACCATCTCATCAAATCACCTTCGCACTTCCCATTCTTATGCACAAGTCCATATTTTGTACAGAAATGTGCCAGGAGTGATTAGTTTGGTAGTGTTTAGGAAGAAGGTGGCTGTACCAGATTGGTTGGGAAGCATCAGAAGAACTACACCAGTCTCGTTATATTCGGTGACCAACACGTCTTCAAAGTTTTCAGACAATTGATTAGTATTTATTTTATCATTGTTATAGTCGGTTTGACTGTTTTGCTTGTCTGGTTAATTTTTTTTCTCTTTCTCTCTTCTGAGAATTTCTGGAATCCCTGCCACTGCGGCCTTCAACTAAGTATTGTTTTTTAATTGATTCTATTGATCAATCAATGTATTAAATATACTTATTCCTTCATTAAAATATGCATCAGCACTATGGATTATTTTTCCCATTATCAAAATATTAATAATATATGTACAATATAATTATATTCTCTATTATTTACTGCTCACTTCTATGAGCAGATTAACTCCCCCCTACACAGAGATGGATTAGTCTAGTAGGGTGATTCCGAAATATGTTGTAGGTATATTGTATTTCATATTCGTGTATTATGTTGTTTTTTTTAATTAAATTGAATCGAGTACAAGTCTCAATTGGGCACCATCCACGAAAAAAATCTATAAATCAAAATTAATCATCTCAGGGGTATTTCTGCGGGATTTATTGTGTCATACAAGTTGTCGAATAGCTATCATAGAATGATTATCAAAAGCCTATAAAATCACTAGGCCTACCTCACCAGCATGACAAATATTTCACCTATATAAATGGAAGGATAGCTCAAATTAAGTTGTCATTGAATAATATCATAACCAAGAGTATATTGTTCAGTAGTTTTGTTGATGTGCATAGCCATCCTTTAATTGATCAATATTGTCAATTTGCTAGATAAAATTTATTGAAAATGTTATTATTATGTGCATTTTCTTCTATTTTCATTTTCTATAAATACTTGTAGCCTACAGCACAGACTTAGCAATGATAGATAAATGAGAATCGAGCATCAATTGATTCAAACCCACTTATAGTAAGTAAAGTATATAGAGTAAAACTAATAATTAGTTATATAATAATATTTAATTATTATAAATATATAATAATATAATAATTATTGTGTGAAGGATGACTTATTGATTAAAGAAGATATCAGGAGATAATATCTTCAATTTTCATTATGATGCATTATAAGGGTGCAGTGCATTGATATTATTGGATCACATGATCTTTTTCATATTTCATGCGGTGAGCATTGTTTGAGTGGTGGCAGAGCAGAGTTTAAAGGGTTTGGGGTTATTTTGAGCATAAGGGGGGGGGTGAGGATGGTGATCAGCACATAAATCTGAGCTCAGACAATGCAAGTCGTCGGCCAACAGTGCGGCTGCGACATCTGCGGTGAAAGCTTGTATTCATTCGCAACTTGCCACTCTATCCATGACTGGACGAGGGGGGTGAAAAGACCGGGAGTTTCTGACAGACGAAAATATATTATTATACATTTTGTCCCGAAGGGTGCACATCTATTATTGTTGCTGGCGAAACAATCATCCTCACTCAGCCGAATCAAGCTGCGAGGAAGAATAAACTATTGTTTGTATCTTTGATAGGTGAAATGAATCTTTTCATTCTACATATGGAAATTCTCTAATAGTTAATCAGTGATTTCACTTTTAGTTTCATCCAATGTACTTAGGATACATAGGTATTCTAGGTGTCTTGGTTTCATCTTTTAGGGAAATGAAGTGAGATTTATGAGTCCATAACGCACTATCAGGCTGCTGAATAACCTCTTCAGATTATTGATTTTAAAAAAATCAATAGCCTGACGACTTCCAAATCTTGTATTACGTACGGATGCTTGAATTGTCATCCGAAATCTGTAATATTGTGGAAAATTATAGGGTAGATGGAGAAAATGTATAATATCATATTATTATTACTCAATTGAACTGAGTTTAGAGGAACATACTCAACGGTATGAGAGTTTTTGAGGTTTTTTTATGAATGTTCGATTGGTTTTAATCTTAGCTAAATTCCGTTACGATTTTGCTACATATCTTCATTGTGCTGAAAACTCTCAAAGGTGGATGAATCTCATACAATTGGGTTTGAATAATCAGATTGGAGTGTACCAATCATTTCGATAAGAGTTGTTAGAATGTAGGCTACATACAAAATGGAATACATGGTAGTTGTAGATGGGACATGTAACAAACAGCATTATTCCATTTGTTTTCAAAATGTTGGATCTGTAGGGTAATATAATTGGAGCCTGAAGTTATGGTAGTGATCGTATGCTAACAAATTCCTAACGAGGAACAAATCCCGAAGCAATCTGTTGAACGTGGGAGCTGCGTCGAAGATGTCCCGGCGGCGAAAGAAGAAGCTAGCTTGCTCAGCTCAGACTCAGATTCTGTCCAATGTGAACCGCAACGAAAACATAACCTTTCCTATTCTAATGGAAAACAAAGAGCAAATCGCAGAGAACATCCTTTAAACAAATACACCCGCCAACGTCACGAGCACGATAAAATGTTTGCCCTTTCCTTCTTGCTTCCACATCACGAAATATCCAGCTCAGGCATTACTCTTGGGATAAAGAATCAAGAAGCAAGAAATCCATGTATGTATGATGGATCTATTCTCATGTTCTATGCATAAATTTTATGCTGGTTTGGATAGTATGAATGGGATTGAAGACTTCGTCTTGCTATTGTAGATTATATTGATATTGAAGTTCATGGATACCAGGAATTTTATTCTATTAAAATTTTTTTCATTCAAATAATTGATACTGCATTCAAGTTTTCAAGAACTGGAATATCTTTCACTGACGTATTCCTATTTTGTGGCTGCTACTGTATTCTAGTATTATTATTCAATCCATTCAATTCAGTTATTGTTCGAGGATACACAATTATTCATTGAAATAATAATCCATTTTATCATCATTACTACCATTTCTTATCGTTCACAGCTCATAATAACTTTTAACCTTCTATGAGCAGATTGCATGATTGATAATAATTATAGAAATTCTCAATATAATGAACCAGTGTCATTAGAATTAACATTAGAATCTTATTAAACAATGAAGAGTCACGTAGCCTATAGGCGACTGTTTATAGAAAATGAAATTCTTTATCTTCCGTATGTATGTACTTGAATGCCTGTGTTGTGTCAGGAAAACTTGAAAAAATTCAGCTTGAACTCTGATATTCATAAATATGATAAGAGAAGGGCGAGAAATCAGAATATCGAAAGGTGTGCTTCCAACGCATTACCATAGATGGAGGATAAGCGTGAGATATTTATGTTGTTACACCTATATTTCTTGTCTCTGGCATTACTGAGAAGTTTCAGGGCGCCATCCCTCAAATTTTATAATGCTCTTCCGTCATCGTTGAGATACCTAGATGCGGCTGAATTTAGAGTTAGAGTCAGAAATGACCTGATAAAGGATGGACTGTAAATGTACAAGGTACCAGAATTTCCTAATCAATGTGAAGCTAGTATTAATGCGCAAGAATGCATATTTTTAGTAAAATAATGATGATGAGATATTTATTTACTAATTATGTTCTCAGTAGCATATGTTACACTTTTGTATTCATGTTTAATTGACCTGTGACAATGGCCGATGCTTGTAATGAACGGAGTGACAATAGATGAATATCTCTATATTTCTATTTCTATCCTTTCTGAATCCATCTTCATTATCTCATGAAACGAATGAAATGTCCAATGTTCTATTTTTAAAAAACTTCCAATGTCCTCTTTTATCCGATTTCTCTTATCAAATAGATGTAGCTCAATGTGAGCCGAATTCAATATTGATAGTTTACAATTATTCTATCATTTGATGAATACTAGCAATAATTTTTACATTTTTCATACATTGAGCAGAGAATGACCACATTGATTCTAGTAGTGGCTTCAGTTGAAAATGGGATGAATGGAATGTTTGTTGTTCCCATTTCCTCCCAAACCATTTTTGGGAGGAAACTTTAGAAGAATAAGATTGGTTGATGACAGCAGGATAGTATAGCAGATCTCCTCTGAATCGTCAACCTTGGTACCTGGGTAGACAATAAAATACGGAGAGAGAAAGACATGAAGAAGAGAAGGGTGAAAGAGCGATTAGGTGATGACGAAGTTGAGAAAGAGTCAGAGAAATCGAATGAAAAAATGAATATGTGTGTGAGAAACTGTGGTAGATACAAGTAAGAATAGAGATAAAACGATAGCGAAAAGTTGCTGTTCGATATGGCGGTAAATCAAGTGTGAGATGGTGGTGGTTGAATGGGTTATTGGCGAGGAGTACACCTTACGTGGAATAGTAATGTCGCAAGGTAAATCTCTTCGGGAGCTGTTGGACAGCTGAACAAATCATGCGACGCGATGTGAGACGAATGAGCAGACAGAAGTGTGGGAGAGAGAGCTGATTTGTTGAGTGTGCTCTGTGCTCTGTGTTCTGGCTCAGAGTATGTAGCCTATGCCAGAACCGAAGAAGTTGAAGCACGGTCGGCGATGTGATGGGGAGGAGAAACAAATGTCGGCTTCTCTTGGCTCACAATCACTTCATCTTTTATTTATCCAATGAAAGACAAAGAAGAAGAACTAGACAAGAAAGTGAAAATGAGCAAGACGGCGGAAACGGATTGCAAGTTTGTTGGCCCCGTTTTTCCTCACCGTTGTGCGCCGCTGGGAGTTAATAATTTCGGTGAGAACTCTCGGTCGTTTTCGCCTCACAAGGGACAAACTGCGTCTTACAAACTTCTTGGTATGGAAATTTTACAAGGATACGCTCGAAATTGCGCACGCCTCCGCATACTTGCAACCAGTTATGTCAATAAATATGTATCGCTAACCTCAGTTCAGCCACTCCAGCTCTCAAAGAAACATGTTGCCAGATGAATTTCAAAAGCAAAATGCTAAAGTATTCCAAAATCAATCCTCTGTGCAGTATTCCCTGTCTTTGTAGAATGTATAAAATGTTTCTCAATGATTGGAGTTTGGATTCTACATAAAATACGAATACATAATTATTTTTTAGCAAGCTCAACAAGGAGCGAAACATTGTTACTGATGTCAAGATTGAAGTTATCCAAATCCATTACATTGAAAGATGTGTTACACGATTTCCTCCAATAAAATATAACAATGTTGATACTGTTTAAGGTTTTTGAACATTCACACTACTTCTGAAACAACTCCCTAGACCAAGTATGAAGAGAAGCAGTAAAAGTCATTAATTGACCTCACCGATTTCAATCTCCATTGATCAGATTATACAGTATAATGAATTTCTGGGATCAATTGTATCAGCCACAATGCAATACAAATTGTCCGACCAGCCAGAGTATGCACCAAAAATCGCAACGTTATTGATTGAATGGAGTTCATTAAATCAACATACCCATGCCTGAAATTTCAACAAAGCATTCTCTAATGAGTTTTCATTTGGTGATAGATTCCATTCCCAGGACAGAATATAGTGATTATCAATAGAACATTTCTCAAATACAAGTTCATAATTATTTTCTTGCTGTTGGCTGAAGCTAGTTGGCGTGCTTCGAGCTTCAAAAAATATGTTCAAATTGCTACAACTAGCTATTGATCCGCTATTGAATCGCTCACTATTGACAATGACATAATTTTTTGTTCCTCTAGTAATTTTTTCATGGTGAATAAGCGTATTCCTATTTGGTTAAGGACAATGAAATATTCTCATTTCTTTGTTTCACGGATAATGAATTACAAGAACAGAAGTCTACAGATGAGAATTTATGAGAAATTAATTTATTCAAATAATGCTAATTAATGAATAAATGTTATTGAAAGAAAATCCAAATTAAATGCTGTAAAATGCATTTTACAGCATTTAGTTTGGATTTTCGTTTAATAACAGGAACAGGAGTTTTGAAACTGTAACAAACTGATTACATTTTTATTTTTTGTAGAAGGTAGAACACAATAACACTGCAAACAAAGATAGACAATATAACAATACATCATGTGATGTCCAATCCTATGGTCTCCAGTAATGAATGGGCTTAGCCAACTATGATTCATGCTGTTGAGTAGATGATGAACAATAGACAGAGAACAAAAACCTCGTTTGTAGCCTATCCGTTGTATATTATTATAATGATCAAAGCGAGCCACTCTAATCCACGTTGGAGCGAGCTTTTATAAACATTAAAGCCGTCGTCTCTCACCAGGTGCAGACAACTTACATTTACCATCTGGCCGCATTAGCATCCACGATCATGAGATGATGACTGCTCTCTGCTCTCGTATACGATTATTTGACCGGCTTGGATAGTCTGACAACCAACGTTGAAGATGGTGGAGTGGCAAATGCCGAGCAAAACCTCAGGATGGCTACCTGCTAATAGCGCGGTCAGTGGATGAGGTTTGGGGAACCATCTGCTTGTTGAGAGCGTGAGTGGCGTCGTTCATGCAAATTTATGCTAAGCCGTGTCATTTACATATTTCCATCGTAGCTGTTAATTTCGGCGCGAGCAATGCGCGCGCAAAACGCTTCGCGTACTGTACACATGTGTACTTTTCTGCAGTCAGTGCGCAAAACCGAAACGAATTTGCAGCGACGACAAATGAGTGACCAAACGCGATGCTTCCGGCCGGCGTCGGTGACAGTAATCCGATTATCCATTCAACGAACAGTCCAGCACGTTTTCATCTGCAGAAACAGGTGGAGGTCGTGATTTATTACGTGAATTATTCTTTGTTAACTACGTCGTCGGCTTCTCACGTTGTACCGTACTTACGTGAAAAGCAGGAATTGGAAGAGATTGAATCTACAATGTGTGGCATTGATTCTCCTAAGATTGTATGTTGATATAATAGACGCTATTGACTGAATGTGGTATTATTCAATTATCTTACATGTTAAATCATATTGAGTTATATTATGAATGAATTTTTCGAGCCTATTTCTCTCCCCCAGTAATTTACAGTACGACATGTAAAATAATTTGTAATTGTATCAATAAATCATAGACCAATCATCAATCTTATATCAATAGACTATTGACTCAGAAAAATAACACTCTATTGAGTTATATCATCAACTAGCAGGAACCCGTGCTCCGCAAGGATCTATTTTAAAACTTGATAATCTGAAAACTTGACGTAATGAAATTTTGAAGAATTGAAAATAGGCCTATAACCATCCATGGTTAATGAAGAATCTAGCCTATATGCAAAATTTGAAGTCAATTAGTCCAGTAGTTCAGACGTGATGATGCGTCAAACATAATTTTCCTATCCCGTACGTGTATAAGCCAATTCTTCACTTTATTATAGATATGGCTAACGACTGCAAGAGATAGGAGTGTGGAGCAGAGTAGTTGTGAAACTATGATAGCGCCAGAAGTGTCTCAAACACAATAGTAGGTACTACATTAACTTTTTGAAAGTGATTTGAAAAAAATAGTTAAAACAACAGTACCTCCATTTAGAGAAGCTTTTGTTTGAGCCGAATAAAATCTTCTATCTTCTATATATATATATATATATATATATATATATAATATATATATATATATATTATATATATATATATATAAATAAATGTCTGTTTGTGTGTTTGTTTCCTATAGACTTGAAAAATACTTGACATAACGGCATGAAACTTTGGGAATATGTTGTGTGAATATTGGGGATGGTTTCTGAACAGCAATTTCAATAGGGTGGCTAATAATGATTATTCATTAATCCATTTTACAGCCCTATGTTTTCGATTCTAGTTTGGAGTTTGGAGTTATTGATAGAAAACATTTTTTTTACATTTTTCTTTTTTAATCTGATGATTAAATTTGCAACAAATATTATTGAAAAGAAATTGATTTCTAAAATCATGAAAACTGAGAAATAAAGTTTATAGGAATTCAGCATTATGGTAGTTTATTTTGTTAATTTCAACCCACCGATTTTTCGCTAACACGACAATACAGAATGTTCTCTGATGAGTGGATTGGATTGGCGTATAGACGGCAGCCAGACCAAAAGCGCTCACACTCACATTCCGGGACGACACGTCACTGTACGATAGGACAGAAAGCTCTATGTTTATTTAGGATTTTTTCCAGACATTTTGAATTGATAAATTATTTATATATTTGAGAAAACATAACAGGGCAATGTAACTTACTGAGCGCGAGGTCTACTGTTCACAGAACTACTAGTCTACGAATTATTGATGGAGATGTGTGTCATCAATATTATTGAGAGTGAACCTTCGGATCAGATAACTGACTTCAGGTCAGATAATGTTTTTTTTTTCAAACAAATCATACCAAAACTACAAATGACATACAGTATATCATTGGATAACATTGCTTTCCAGCGGTATAGCTCCATAAACATAAAATCTGAAACCGAATGTTACAATTGGGGTTTGAGTACTGTGTTTATCTAAATTCTTTTCCATGTCAATCAATCAATCGATTAATCAATCAATTATTTAACATAGCACGACTCCCAGAAAGTACTACAGGCTTAAGTCCAAAACTGTTCCAATTCTAATTTATACGACAGTCCGAAGTAATTTATACCATCACATTTTTTCAATTACACACTGCATTCTACAATTCAGAACAAAAACACAGATTATTGAATTCAAAAATACTTCTAGAATGAATTAAATCTATTAAAAAGTCCCAACTTTGAATGAACTGTAAAATTTTGATACCAAAAACAAACACACTTCATGTTATTTCTGTCATTTTATCCTCAGTATCCTAACAACAATGTACTGAATAATTGAAACTCATTTTCTCCTACAATCGCAACATGATACTAGTAAATCATAAATCTTCTTCTCAGATAAATTCTATGAAGTTATAACATAAATTATTATGCAACATAAATAGCAACATAAATTATATTTTAACGAGACTTCAGAGTTTCTTGTGCATGATATGGGCATGGAAAATTATTTTGACTCACTTATCACAGGTTTCTAATAAATTAGCCCATACATTCATTGCTTTTTCATATTATTTCCATTTCCAATGTTCACTTAACAAGAATACAGATCGATATAGATAATAAGGCTTCATTTCTTGAAACAATGCCTATTTGTTCAATGCCTCGAAAAATTCCTTCTACTTGATCAAGAAATCAGAATTGCAGATATCCTCTAATCTCTTCACCTCGAACCTTGGATGAGTCTCAAACTTACGCCCTTATGGAGAAGTGCATTTGAATTTGAATTTGAGGTAGTTCATGAAAAATTCACTACTCATTAAAAAGTTTGATGCTATTGATAACATAGAAGTCATATCACTATAATTATAATATAATTATGTATACTTGAAAAATATACACACACACAGAAATTGTTCAGTATGACGCTACAAGCTATGAATTTTTCTAGTTTTAAGTTTCAATAGTGAAGTACTACGCATTATTGAGTTGCGCTCTGAATTGAATAGAGTTTGGTAAACTCACGGAAACAAACACAAAACCTATTGTATAAATTCATCTCACTCACAATCATTATTTTGTTGTACCCATGCGTACATTGTACATAAATAATAATTAATTGTGATTAATTGTTCTGAACAATCACATTTTTGCAGTTGAATACTGTTTGTTTACGAATATTAACATGCTATGAAAACAGAGCTTATTCACTGATATGGCTATTCTCTCTACATTCTGATTTTTCAATTCATCAATTGGAATTGAAAGCTATCAATGAGAGTTACTAATAAACGTCCAGAGAAAGCTTCGAATACACTGCAGATTTATATTGTTGAAAATAAGTTCATAACCAGAGAGAACTATAGAATGTAACATTACATAACTTACATTCCATACTCTCTGTTTACAACACGCTCAGGGATAGATAGTACAACGCACGCCACAAGCTTAGCCAATTGTAGGAGAAATCATGTACTTACTAGGTATCACAAAGCTTAATGCATAAATAAAATGGTCCGAATATATCAGTTTTGATACTAAATCTTCATTTATATCAATATTGATGTTTTAGATTTTTACAAATTTAAACTAGTAATTCTGTGAACAGTAGACCTCGCGCAGTTATAAATCATAGTCTCTTCTAATACTGTCCATCAGAGTAAATTCCGTAGCGTCGGCGAGATATCGGTGTATAAACGACTAATGGCTGTTTGGGTTGTTTTATCGACAATGCTAATAATTTGATGTAAACAGCTATATGTTACTATCATCAAAAGCTTACCAAGTTCAAAGCAGAGAAAAGTCGGGAGAAAATACTATGCTGCTTCAAGTTATCAATTGCATGCCTCCAATAAATAGTCCACACAACAGTTGGATTTTCAATAAGTTACATTGAGATATTGAATTGCATGCGTCATTGCATTCATTTTATAATCCACTCGACAGCCGATTTATGATGAATAATTCTATAGTCTGATTTTTACTCCAATATTGGCGTATGAAGGAGGCTCCTTTTCCTTATATTATCCTTGAAATGCAAAATTTCCAAAAACCTTGTACATACGTCGACGTGCAATTCAAAAAGGAACATACCTGTCAAATTTCATGAAAATTTATTATCGCGTTTCGCTGTAAATGCGGTACATATAAACATGAAAACAATCATAAAAACATATTAAAGAGATATGCAAAACCATCGACTTGAATCTTAGACCTGACTTCGCTCGGTCAAAAATAAATTTCTAATCCACATCATAATATTGCAATGAATGAGAGGCGAATAATGTCTCATGATATATATTTTCTCCATGAATGAATTCACACCGATTGTTGTCGTTCTTTATTGTCTTAATGAAAGTTCATAATCTCCATTCAATTTCAATAGGAATTGAGAGAGTTTATCTTTTCCTTATACAATCTTGATTTCCAATGTATGAAATCCTTTTTCTATTACCGATTATGATGTATCCTAGTTGTTTTGATGATTCTTTTGTAAGGTTTGGGAGTAATAAGTGGAGTTCATTTTCCAAATTGACATACAAGGGCTGCTTGTCGTATGGAATATTGTTTGTTGATTGGAAGGAATAATCATTATCATTAATTCTTGACTCCAGTTGTAACTATGTTTTTACTATTTTCTGAACTTTGAAAATATAATATTTTTAAAATTTTCTTTTTATTTTACTATAAGCTTCTGATTCACATAGGTAATAATAATTACTGATGGTTGTGGTTGACCTTTCTTTCGCGTGCCCTTAAAACTAATTTTGTTGTTGATAGAAATTGAATAGTGCACGAATGTGTGACAAGCGTAGAGTGCAGTGATGCTCTATTGAGTCCCTTTGTTATTTAATTAAAAGAAGATGCAGCAGCAGTAGCAGCCGTGCCCTTGATGGTGCCGCCACCGCCGTCGTTCGCCCTTCAGCCCTTTGACGTTGATTTGTGACCGAGCCCTGAATAGATTTACGACCGCGGTTCCGAATTTTAATTAGCACGGCCTGCCGCTGCACGCTACATTCACACGCTGCCACCACTGCGATGATGTGCTCTTATTCCCTCAAGCACTTTTGCCTCTCACATTGTGTCTCTTCTGCCAAACTCTCGCTACGTCCAAAAATAATCAAGCGGGTCATTCTGTCTGCACCTGTACTTCACCCCAGCCGTGAAGTTATCAGTTGAAGTCACGATGTGATCTGCATACTATTTACCATTTCTACAACCTACCCCTTGAACCTAGGACCTCGACCTGATTTCAGAGTTGGAATAGATGCTATGCTGGAAAAACGAATTTTCCTAACTGCATCGAAAACATAAGAGAAATCAACTGTCTGTTTGATACTAGGAGAATGATAGATTTGGATGATACGTAGCGAAAGAATGCTGGATGATAGGTAGCGAAATTGGAATATAGAAATAATAGATTATCGAAGTATAACTTACATTGTTTTTCCTGTTCCAGGTAAGGCGAAAAATTGATTGGTTTGTCAAACCAAATGGAGATCCGTTCTTTCAAATTCGTAAATGAAGGTAAATTGAAGGGTACTACAAAAGACAAACGTACCAAAATTAATACTATAGAATAGTACAGTACCATCAGTACAACTTATCATAATGTGAGTAATAACATTAGATTTAGTAATAAATTCTGTTGAAGAATTCTGTTCAAAGCTTTGCAGGATAGCCTAACCTATATGAAAGCTCACTTTGAGAGTAGCAACAGGAGCACATCAAGAGCGTTTAGAAGCTCTTAAAACATCTGGAAACTTGGTGTTCCGATGAAATTATTTGAAATAGATAATCTCCTTCAGTTATTAAAATATTGAATACTGTCAGAGGTAGTCTGAATTTTAAGTGAACAGGAACGGAACCAGCCACGTATTATTCTACTTTGTCGCTGCTGCAAATTATTGTATTCATTAGATAATAGTATGTTTCATCTTATAAATATCCCTTGGGTTGTCAACTTGTCTAGGTTGACAGACTACATTGTGCTATTTCATGTTCACCCGTTATTGTACCACACCCTACTCACTAGCACCAGCTTTTCAGATGTAGCACAAGGGCTGATACTATTCTATGGGTTTATCTTGAAATATGAGCATTAGAATGTTATCATTTCAAATTGAGAATTAATTAATAAAATGAATGATCAAGTTCAGTAAAATAATAATAATAGTAACCTTTTATCTCTACGAGTATATTGATTAATAGTGAGTCTATTCTTGTGTTACTTAATTAATTTTTTTTCTTTTCTCAATATTACCTTTTAATATTATTTTGTTTTATTGTCATTCTTTATATATTGCAATTGGAGAGGTTTGCATATTTTATTTTGCTCTTTATTCCTTTTTATATAGACTAAGGGTATTCAGAGTTTTTAGCTGCTTTCAAGTAATATATTCTTATTTAATTTATTCTTGATGTGGAAATGTGCTGATCATTAAGTCTCCTATTTAAGTGTCAGTATCAAACACGATGAAAGAGTTGAGAAAAATTAATATTATAACTATACTGTCTTATACAAGACATAAATTATTAATGTTAACGTTTAAGAGAAATTTGGACTCGCAAAGGCTTATGTATTTCTTCTAGCTTAATCAATAAAGTATACCTTGATCAAGAATGATTCCGAGCATCTTCGTTATCGCTTGTTTACGTCTTACAAACTACAAAAGTATCCTTATCTAGGTGAAAGAAAGTTTCGAGTATTAATCAATTTTTCCTCTTTTGCTTCAAAAATTCTTTCTTCTCAATCTATTATTATACTGTACTGGCATTCAATTTTGTTTTATTCATTTTTTAAGAATTCCTGTATTCAATTGATATTATATATTTTTCCCCCTCTTTTTTATATTTATTTTCACGTCTGGTCGGACGGCTTGCCGTTGTTTAGGTTTTTTGCTGCTCTTTTCTTTTCTTATGATTAGAAATGCTGTAGAATTATTAGATATTCCAACAATTAATTGCACAGAGTGTTCAGATATTAAGAATTTTTGTAGTAATTTTATTGAAAGCGGAGGGCTTGGGAGGGGCGGTGATGCGAATCAACAAAATTTTACTGTAATCCAACAAAATATTAGAAGTTATAGAAGAAACATTGACGAATTCCTTGTAGTATTGCAGAACTTGGCCTATCGTTTCACATGCATAATACTTACGGAAGCTTGGCTGAACGATGAGAGCGATTTGATGGAAATTCCCGGTTATAATTTGTACAGGTCATTTAACAATCTTAATCAAAGTGATGGAGTTGTCGTTTACATAGACCATGAAATATCTGCATCGTGCTGCGAGTTTCAATTGGGGGGTATAGCCACATGTCTCTCCCTCACTTTTGACTGGGCTGGTGTTCCGTGTGAAATTCTGGCAATTTATCGCAGCCCCAACTCAAATCTTCATATTTTTGTAGAATCTATAGAGTCATACTTTAATGAACGGGTAAATAACAATAGGTGTTTAAAAATATTTTCTGGCGATATAAATTGCAACCTTTTGAATCTTAATCCTCATACACTGGAAGAAAAGTACCTGGATGTAATGAACGAGGCGGGCCTTGTGTCTTGTGTCGACAAGGTGACCAGACCGGCCAGCAACACTTGCATCGATCATTACTTTGTCAGACTACCGCCCTCTTTTGATGTAGCAACAACTGTACTCCAAACTGCAATTACTGACCATTATGCCATATGCATGAAATTAACAACTCAAAAATTTGTCAAACCACCTGTAAAAGAAGAATATTATTCAAAAATAGATTGGAACGGTGTTAAGAATTCCTTGTCTCGACAGAATTGGGACGATGTTACTAATGAAAATAATATCAATCTTTCAACTAATTTATTCATTGATACTATCCAGACTATTCTCCTTAATAAGACATCAAAAGTAAAAATATCATCCAAAAATACAAAAATAAAACCATGGATTTCCAGAGGTTTGGTAAACTCTATCCGCCACCGCGATAAATTAAAGAAAAAACTCAACAGACAACCTTACTGTCTTGCTTTAAAAAACGAATTCATACAATACAGGAACCTCCTACACTCAACAATTAAGCGAGCTAAATATGATTATTATAAGAATAAAGTTGATGAAGTATCAGACAATCCACAAAAGTTCTGGCCCGTTGTGAGAGAAATTGCTGGAAAAGCTACAGCACATCAACCTTTCCCAATTGGAGCATTTGCTAAAACTGGAGATTCAGCACAAATCCAAGATGTCAATGATCTTTGTAATAGTTTTAATAAATATTTCACTGCTGTTGGAGCTTCATTATCTCGATCCTTAAGCCCGGTTGGTGAACCAGAAATTAATGATCACGAATATGGAGTTAACACAGTATTTGAGTTTAAGGATGTTACCAAAGAGGAACTTAGGGTGGTAATAAACAGTCTCAAAGGAAAGAGTGCCCCTGGGCATGACCTCATACCCACAAGAATATTCAAAGAAAACATAGATTCACTAATTAACCCTATTCATCATCTAATAAATCTAAGCATTCATGCAGGTCAATTTCCAGAAAAATTAAAAATTTCAAAAATCATTCCAATTTACAAATCAGGGCCAAAAAACGAACTAACTAACTACCGACCTATTTCTCTTCTTGCTACTTTGTCCAAAATTATTGAAAAGTGCGTTAAAATACAGTTGACAAAATATTTAACAAAAAATAACATCTTAGCAAAAAATCAATATGGTTTTCAAAAATCTAAAAATACTGACGATGCCCTATTTGAAGTAACTAAATATATAACAGAGTCAATTAAATTGAAAAATAAGGCTATTATCACATTCCTGGACCTGGCCAAGGCCTTCGATTCAGTTGATAGAGATAAGCTATTGCATAAACTTGAGGCCATTGGAGTTAAAAATACCGCCTTGCAATGGTTCAGGAGTTATCTCTCGGAGCGCCAGCAATTTGTTCAAATTGAAGGAAAATCCAGTGAAATGGACAATATTGACTTTGGAGTAATTCAGGGAAGCACTCTGGGTCCAACATTGTTCCTGGTATATATTAATAATATTTCCCAATTGAACACAACAAGTAAAATATTTCTATTTGCTGACGACACTGCTGTAATTTCTGTAGGTAGAGAATGGGAGGAAGTTTATAGAAATGCCACAAATGATCTCGCTAGAATAAAAAATTGGTTTGACCACAATAGTTTAACAGTAAATCTGAGTAAAACAAAGTATATGCCTATAGTGACCAGGAACCAATCTGATCCAGGTTCTAGGCAAGTAAAAATGCATTCCTGTAGGGATATAGAATCTACTGCATGTGCATGTGGGTCAATCAAGAGAGTCGACCAATATAAATACTTGGGGGTTATTTTTGACAATCATCTGAGTTGGGTCCCTCATGTACAGAATTTGAAACAGAGGGTTAGGAGGTTGCTTTATGGTCTGTCTCAACTCAGTAATGTACTAGACATCAGGTTGTGTAGGAGGATTTATCATGCCTACGTGCAATCAGTGTTGCAGTATGGCATAATAGCATGGGGAGGGGTATCATCCACATGCCTGGAGCCACTGGCCGTTACCCAACGTACAATCATGAAGACCATCCTGAAAAAAGAACCCAGGTACCCCACGTCGCTGCTTTTCTCGGACTTCCCTGTGTTAAATTTAAGACAGCTATTTATTAAAACAATTCTTACATATATTAGGAAACATAAAATAGAACTTCTTGCCAACATACAGCACAATTACCATACTAGACTAAGAAATAACCATGGCTATTCTATCCCCAGATTAATGCATGGAATAGAACTTAAATCACCGTTTTACTTAGCTCAAATTATCTATAGGAATTTGCCGGAAGACATGAGGGAGGCCGAGGGTTGCAGCGATGTGGTGTATAAAAGGAGGTTGGTGGGGTGGCTCTTTGGCTTGGGCTGGAATGGAGCTGAACAACTTCTTCTTTCACCCTACACGTAGCATCCCAGCATTGATTATATACTAATATTACATTTGCATCACCGCTTGTCTTGATCCCTTTGCTCTTTCACTTTTCTGTATCTTACTTTTATGATCACTCTGCGCTAACAAACAAAAACAAAATGTTTTGTCTTGTTTTTTCTCCTCTGATGTAGACAAAATGATATCTTATTAATTAAGTATGTTTGTAGTATATTATTATTTGATGAGATACATATTACTCTTGCTTGATAAGAACTCTCCCTCAACCACAGACGAACAGTCTTTTTGGGGGAATTCCACTCTATATATGTATTATGGTAATAGTGTATAATATGTAAAAAAAATCTTTAATAACCTGTTTGAAATATTGTAAAAACAATGAAATGTATGCACTTTTACATATTCTTTTAATGTACCAAATGTGGAAATAAACTGATTTGATTTGATTTGATTTGATTTGAAATCACTTCTGGAAGAATTTGAGGCGAAAATCTTGGAATTTCACCATTTCAATACATTGCAATCATAGTATTGATTCTTGTAATCGTATACATCAAGTATAGGATAATCACAATGTAGTTTCGGCTTCCACAGCAAATACGAAAGTCCTCCCAAGTTGTAATCTGCGATAATTGGATCAGTGGTGAATGTCATGAATGCGATTTAAATCATGTTTAATATTCAACCGATGTTGTCGTAGGGAAATGCAATTTTCTCATGCAAGCTCACCAATAGAAAAAACAGAATTGATGGAAAAGAAACCTCCTTATCATTTTAAGTACATTAGAGAAGGTGCAACAGTCAATCTGATAAGTAGTGTAAGCTTTTGTTCATAACTGAGCGTAATCTACTCCATATTCCACTTTTTTGCAGAGCTTCAAACTGCGACACTTTAAAGCTACACCCTTTCTGACGTGATTCTGTCGATAAGAGCCCTCTGACACGCAAAATTCACTTTAGAGAAGTAAAATCAGCCTTGTTCTGCTGCTATCTCGCGATCAACCATTCCGAATGAATCATTTTTCCAAAGCAGCCGGTCGAGAGAGCCCTTCAACCTTTTAATTGTTATTCAGAAAACGTTCACGCAAATCTAAATCGTGATAGTGGCAGAGCTGTGTGAGGAGAAATTGTTTTTCCTAATCTAATTTATCAACTTTTACTCTCTCTCCATGAGAGAAATATTCTCTACCAAGTTCGTTTATATTTTAATTTCATGTTGATTTAAACTCCTTTCTCATTAATGTATAATATGATAATTTTAATCCACATGAAAATTGAAAACTTGTAAAATCTGGTGCGGCGCACTCACACAACTTGCTTTACCGCTATGAAGATTGATCACCTGTCACTAGTATTCATGCGCATCTCAAGTCTACTATTGAAAGATCTGAGCCAGCTGGTGACAGGACAATAACGCTGGAGACACACGAGGTCTGCTATCTCTTCATAGTGAATGATTTAATAGAATCAACAGTTATCAACAGTTTGCAATTGAATATTCACATTTTCTCGAATTCCGTGCTTATTTTCAATTTTAGGTGAAAATGTTACTGAATATCAATTGTATAAATTTTTATGCTCAATCTGTTCCACTTTAAATTTTTTGTTTAAATTTTATCTGGAGCCTGATAATTAGGAATCAAAAATTGAACTTTGCATAGAAATAGAAATTTTTACAGATATGGGACTTGTGGCAATTGATAGAGCTTATCAATGACTATATCTTCCTTCTATACTACTTATGAAATCCTTTAATGTGTAATAAGATTGATAGTATTTTTAAAACGAGGTTTTTGTTCTCTGTCTATTGTTCATCATCTACTCAACAGCATGAATCATAGTTGGCTAAGCCCATTCATTACTGGAGACCATAGAATTGGACATCACATGATGTATTGTTATTGTCTATCATTGGTTGCAGTATTATTGTGTTCTACCTTCTACAAAAAATAAAAATGTAATCAGTTTGTTACAGTCTCAAAACTGTTTTTCCTGTTATTAAACGAAAATCCAAACTAAATGCTGTAAAATGCATTTGGATTTTCTTTCAATTACATTTTCAATTCATTAATTCATTAATTAGCACTATTTGAATAAATTAATTTCTCATCAATTATCATCTGTACACTTCTGTTCTTGTAATTCATTATCCGTGAAACAAAGAAATGAGAATATTTCTTTGTCCTCAACAAAATAGTAATACGCGTATTCATCATGAAAAAATTACTAGAGGAACAAAAAATTATGTCATTGTCAATAGTGAGCGATTCAATAGCGGATCAATAGCTAGTTACAGCAATTTGAACATATTTTTTGAAGCTCGAAGCACGCCAACTAGCTTCAGCCAACAGCAGGAAAATAATTATGAACTTGTATTTGAGAAATGTTCTATTGATAATCACTATATTCTGTCCTGGTATTGGAATCTATTACCAAATGAAAACTCATTAGAGAATGCTTTGTTGAAATTTCAGGCATTGGTATGTTGCTTTAATGAACACCATTCAATCAATAATGATGTGATTTTTGGTGCATACTCTGGCTGGTCGGACAATTTGTATTGCATTGTGGGTGATACAATTGATCCTAGAAATTCATTATACTGTATAATCTGATCAATGGAGATTGAAATCGGTGAGGTCAATTAATGACTTTTACTGCTTCTCTTCATACTTGGTCTAGGGAGTTGTTTCAGAAGTAGTGTGAATGTTCAAAAACCTTAAACAGTATCAACATTGTTTTATTTTATTCGAGGAAATCGTGTAACACATCTTTCAATGTAATGGATTTGGATAACTTCAATCTTGACATGAGTAACAATGTTTCGCTCCTTGTTGAGCTTGCTAAAAAATAATTATGTATTCGTATTTTATGTAGAATCCAAACTCCAATCATTGAGAAACATTTTATACATTTTACAAAGACAGGGAATACTGCACAGAGGATTGATTTTGGAATACTTTAGCATTTTGCTTTTGAAATTCATTAGGCAACAAGCTGTTGTTGCTTTTCCTAATGTAAAAATATCTTCCATAGAAGTAAGACGCTTTTCCCATGAATCAATTATTCCTAAACATTAGTTGTGTTACCAAAGAAAATAGAAGGTAGCTTTCGATAAAATTATTGGAGAATTTGCATAACAGTTCGTTGATATTCACTTTGAACTGTCAGTATACCTCATTAATAGCATCAATGCTCCCCATTCAAATAATGTTGACACATTGATGTGAATCTTAAATATAAAGAAAATAAAAATCTCAGTATCCTTTTTTTGAAAATTTTTTTCACAACATTTTCAAGTCTGAAAATGGCATAAATGTCCGAAACATGTTGCGATAAAATTTTTCAAAAAAAGGGTACTGAGATTTTTATTCTCTTTATATTATATTACTAGCTGTACCCTGCCACGCTTCGCAGTGGCACATTGTGATTGAATGTTTATTTTTTTTTTCTGTGGCCCCCACTATATATAAAATATGTGTTGGGAAACCACAAATATTATGCTTGTTAAATAAATTATGAACATCTGTGTTATGTGAGCTGTTAAATCTGGTTTATTGTGCAATTACAAAACTAAAAGGAAAAATAATGTTTATGTGAGAAATAAAATGAAAAAAAGCAAAATTTTTAGAAAAAAGAAATTAAAATGAGTAAATGAATACCTATATATAAAATAGAAAATTATTGATGGAAAATAATTAGATTCTAAAAGAAAAAAATATTTGAGAATAGTCTCTTAAAAAGGATTGATAAAAAAATGAATTAATAATATTCATAATATCTAGATTGTAATAAGGTCTTCACTATAATTTATTCTATTTTCAATTATCCAAGTTTTTGTTTTTGCTTTTAATATATTAACCAGTACCATTTCCTTGATGTCCATTGGCAGCCTGTTGTAAATCTTCGGTCCTAAGTATGTGACTGTTCTCTGGGCGGCAGTTGTTGTCATCCTGGGGACTGCTAGATCAATATTCCTTCTTCGCGTGCTGTGGGTGTGGTCCATGTTGAGAAAGAACTGCGGGTTTTTCCTGATGAATGTGAGTAATTTGTGAATGTAAATTTGTCGGATGCTCAGTAGTTGGAGCTCTTCATATAGAGAATCTGAAGGGTAGAGTGGATGTTTCTGTCCCATTATTCTGAGGATGAGTTTCTGGACTTTAAAAACAGGATTGATATGGCAGAAATACGTAGCTTCCCATGCCAGGATTCCATATCTTGCTATTGACTCTACCGTGATATACAATTTTTAACGTATCCAGTGTGAGTATCTGTCGGAGTTGAATGAAACTGTAAACCAGTTTCCTGAGTTTTGTTGTTTGCTGTATGATGTGTTTGTCCCACCAAAGTAAGTCGTCTATTATAACTCCTAAATATTTTATATTATCTGTTCGTTCTACTGATGGACAATTGCAGTCTATGCGATTTATTTTGCAGTGATGTAACTTGATTGTATTTCGTACAGGTTTTTTGGAGTCCGTCAGTGAAAATGCTAGAAATTTAGTTTTTGATGAATTGAGAGTCAGGATATTACTGTGGAGCCAAAGTGTAATTTTTTCCATGCCTAATTCAGCGGTTATGAAAGTCTCGTTCCAGTTGTTGCCTTGAAATATCACAGCTGTGTCGTCGGCAAAGACAATAATCTTGCCACCAATGTCGAGTGAGCACAACTCATTGGCAAAGATGAGGTACAGTATCGGACCAAGAACTGTTCCTTGTGGCACGCCGAATTTTACAGGAAGGCCTTCTTCTGCACTCAGATTTTTCCCTATTCTCACTCTCTTTTTGCGAATGGTTGAGAAATGAGAAAAAACAATGAATACATTTCATATAAGTTTAATTTTGCAATACTTGTTTATATACAATATTTTTTGTTTTTCCACTGTCTGCGTAAATATAAAGACTATCTGGTTTGCCGACTCGGGAACACGCAACATACAGTTGTCCATGTGAAAAGCAATCCACATCTAAATCTAGACCACACAATTCTAAAGATTGACCTTGAGCTTTGTTGATTGTGATTGCAAATGCCAATCGAATTGGGAATTGCAATCTTTTAAATTGAAATGGTGTATCGGTCGGGATCGTGGGTATTCGAGGAATGAGGACATCTTCACCTTTGAAAGGCCCTGTTAAAATCGTTGCTTCCACTACATTATTCATTAATCTCTTAACTGCAAGTCGCGTGCCGTTGCAGAGTTTTGGCTGATTAATATTCCGCAAGAGGATAATTGGCACACCTACTTTCAATTTCAATATGTGTGGTGGTATCCCTGGCAGATCAAGTGAGTTTAGAAATTCTGTTGGATAATTAACTACTTCATCAGCTTCCACAACAGTGTCTATCGACTTATATGTAGTTTCATCACTTTGAATACTGGATTGTATAACATTATTAAGTTGATAGACATCTTTATTCTTTGCGGCAAGGATAGCTCGTTCACTGAGCCAATCATGATTTCTATGATTTATCTGAATGTCAGGAAATACTTTTTCGATCAGTTCTTCTTTTGATGTAACTAAATTACAAAAATTATCGGGAAGTGATATTTGTCTAGACGTCTCATCGACTGGCAGCTGACCGTTTCCAATTTCCAGTAACTGTCGTGAGAATACCTCAGCTGATGGATCATTCTGCAACTGGACACGCATATTCGTAGTCAACTCCAATGTATGTACGTGCCGCCATAGTGTTGAATATTTCAGGCAATTTCGTCTGCTGGTGTCGATCGAGAAATTACAGGCAATGTTTGCCTAAAATCTCCTGCGAGCAATATCAATGCATTCCCGAATGGTTGAACGTTTCCACGCAAGTCTCGTAATGATCGATCAAGAGCTTCGAGCGATTTTTTATGTGCCATTGTGCATTCATCCCAAACAATTAGTTTACATTTTTGTAATACTTTTCCCATACCGGATGCTTTAGAAATATTGCACGTAGGAGTCTCAATGATTTGCATGTTTAATGGCAACTTTAGAGCTGAATGCGCAGTTCTTCCACCTGGTAACAATGTTGCAGCTATTCCAGACGAAGCAAGAGCTAAGGCTATATCACTTTTTGATCGAACCGTTGCTAGAATCAATCTAATGAGGAATGTTTTCCCAGTTCCTCCTGGCGCATCCAAGAAGAAGGTCCCCCCAACTCCGTCATTTATCATTTGCATTATGCGATCATAAATGCCTTTCTGTTCCCACGTTAATTTGGGAATGTTCGATTGGACATATGCCTGAAGATCATTAATGTTGTAACTCTGTTCACGGCGTAAATCTACATCAAATGCAGCAGTCGCAGTTCGGGTTGGTGCTGGCATTCCTAATTGACTAAGAACTTTATTTGCAATAGCTAAGCACTTGTCCTCAATATTTATCAATGCTTCGTTGTAAATGGCTTCTGTAAATTCTAAGGTCATATTGGCATTTTCAAGGCGTACTCTATGCAAAATATCTTCAGCCATATGCGAACGATATCTTTCCCATAACTCTGTGGGAGATGAAGGAAAGCAAGCGGTCAATATAATCGCAAATAATGCGCGAATTTGGTTTGGATGTGCAGTGTTGCACGCGTCATTGATGCATATGTTCCACTGTTGGTCATTTTCTAATAAATTCAGAGCTTGACACGTAGCGCGAAAAGTGGCATGTGTGACGCCGTCAACTATTTTTAATTGCTGGAAAGATGTAGGACCAGGCACATTTACCAATAGCATGCGAAGGTAAAAACATTCATCTTGATTGGGATGCACTGTATAAAGTCTACCAATTGTATTTTCTTTGAAAATGCCAGGGTGACCGTTGACTGGCTCCCCTCGTTTGCGCCGTACAAATACTTTTCTAGTTACATTCCACGTGTAGTAAGAGGGAACTTCTGAATACATTAGTGTTCTGGCAAAAGCGTCTTCCTGGCATAAGGTGAAAAAAGCAGTCAGAGTTGTACCAGGTGGATTAAGGGCTCTTTCTTGCACATTTGCATCTGTGAAATAAACACGCTGTCCATTTTCTAAATGTACTGCCAAGTGAACCACAGCTGGATTGCGTTCATGCATGGGAAATGAAAAAATTCGCCATGCAGCCTCATTGCTGCTTATGTATCTTCCAGCCTGGTATTGAGCAATTTCATCAATATCTCGTACTGCATTATTGTCACAATTATCAGATTGCACACTAAAAACTGCCATATCGCTGCCTTTATTTACATATTTACAGATATATTTAATCGATTTCACAGAATTGCAATATTCTACGTTTATGTGGGCTTGGTATGTTTTTGACAGTAAAGGAGAATATGGAACCACCCAACGGTTGTCTACATCAATATCACCATTTCGCATGTGTATAGTTGCCGAATTTCCACCATCTTCAGTTGATCGTCTTCTATACCGAGGATATCCATCGTCGCCTGTTACTGTGTTTGCTGTAAATGCTCGAGGATATTGCTTAGAGCATTTCCCATCTACCATGCATGGTGAATTTGGATTTAGTGTACCACATGGTCCATGTATCATGTTTTTGATGATCACTGCATGCAAATCCTTATCGCTGTCAGCCCGTGGAATCTCAGCGCATATCACGTCATCAATTTCGTCTGAAGTTATTTTATTGTAGAGCCAGATTAGTATATGCGCATGTGGTAATCCTCTCTTCTGCCATTCCACTGAATACATCCAGCAGCGCACAGATCCAAATACTTCAAGTTTCACAATGAAATCCATCAGCGATTTAAGCTTTTGCCGGAAAACACGTGCTATAATGTCATGCCTATCCACGTGTGATTGCCCAGGAAATAACAGCTGCTGTATCTCGTCCCAAACTGGATTGCAAGTGAAAGTGATAAATAAATCTGGACGCCCATAATGACGAACATATGACATTGCATCTTGAGCATATTCTTGCATGTGACGTGGACTGCCAATGAATGAAGATGGCAAAATAGTTAGCTTTCCAACGTTGGTTGTATTACCATCATTCACAACTGCATCTCGCAAATGAATATATTCTTCAGAGCGTAGTTTAGTCTGATTCAAACGAAGAAATAGCAAACGTTCCGTTTCAATTTTTGCATACATATCCACAAGGTACTGGTGAAATAACTGACGGAATTTTAGAATATGATTGTCCTCGTTCATCCGAATCATTAAGCGGTATGCGTAAAAGTTCATTGAGCTGCACTTTTTATTGATTTCTGCACCATTTACTGGATTTATCATTTTCACATTGAAATGATATCCATCAGCACCATCCCAAAAGATCAATGGATATTGTAAAGCATCGTAACAACGGTGAGTTTCTGCTACATTTATTAATTGATTATTTCTTCGATGGAGAACAATATCTCTAGGTTGGAACTGATCACCAACTATGACAATTGCTACTTCGTCTATAGTTGGAGCATTATATCTCCGGACATGTTCTCCAGCAGGAGTTTTGTCTGCGTGAATAACAATTTTGTGGGTATCTGATGGCATCATATCAATTGCTGTTTTGAACAAACGCACCAAACTGTTCCTTTCGTGAAGAAGCTCCTGCAGCTGCAAAATAATGGATCTTCTTAGCGAGTTATGTATTCCACAACGTGCATCTACTTCATGTCTATCATCACCAATGAAGTACATTTGTAGAAATTTATGGTCACTATCTGAGAATGGGAGCAGGGAGCCAGCTTTGTGATATATTTGCCCTTTGATTTTAAAAGTTGGCATGAATTGAGCAGTCACGATTTCCGCACCAAATGATGTCATTTGGAAGCAAGAGTTATATTTCCTGATGTTCGATAAGAAATGCTTTGATTCAGCGGTAGATCCAGTAAGTAAAGTTTTCAATGGCTCTGGTGGTGCATCAAGTTGAGGCAATTTGATTTTTCCGCCAGCACAACACATCCCTTTCGTTTCATTATTAAACTTTAGAGCCTGGCAGTAGCTACATACATGACTCATCTGACCAATGACAACATGCTGACTTGAACTATAATCAATAGCTGGATTGTACCGGAACGCAAGACGATTGTATTCCAGATGCAGATCAGCTGTTCTTTCTGTTCGTGTTTCAGCTATCCTCACCCTTTCGCGTTCATTGCGTTCAAAACGAACCAAATCTGTTGCTGCAGAACGCGACTGACGTGCTCGCAATCGTGCATCCTCAAGCCTGGCTGCTCGTCTTTCTGCTGGGTCCACGTTACGTGTCTGGATGGTGTTTAGCCTGTTCCTCTCTCGTAAAGATGTTTGCTCTTCCTCAGTGATATTCGAACGCCATCTCCTTAATCCTTCTGCATTGTGAGTGCGACGGCCCAAATTTGACTTTCTGCGAGGCATTATTTTGGTTTTTACTGAAAGAGAAGAAAGGAAAATATGTGTGTGTATTACTTTACACACGTAAGAAGTTTTGTTATTGTTTAATTAGTAAACTAATATTTCACGTATTTATTTCGTATATATATTACGTATTTAATATTAAATAAATAATAATTACAAAAAAATAAATCGCGGTTGTCAGCGATTCAGTTATTCAAATATAACTTATAATAGATATTTAGAAATAATTGCATAGTTATGAGGGAAACAATCGATATATTCTCAATATTGAATAACCTTTTTGAGATTTATAGGCCTACCAAAAAATTAATACCACCAAAAAATATATTATATTTTTTATCGAATAAAATAAATTTTATATACTTATACTCAATTTAATGAAAAATCTCACTATATCAGAAATAAAGACAATTAAATTCCCTACAAAACGGGTGGTCAACGAAAATTTTCCGACCAGTGGTTCCGGAGATAGAGCGTTTTAAAGACAAAAACAGTTTTTGATAAGCGCTCTCACTCGGTAACTTTCCAAGTGGTACCGACGCGAGGATCTTTGATGCTGAGCCTCTGATGCAACGGGAATGAAACTGACCGGCTGAGCATTAAACGCTGGTCACGTTGAGTGATCATCTCGCATTGCGTATTGAAACTACTGTACATAAATCCTTTCCAACAATCAACTTATATCAATTATTTAATAGACTAATATATTATTATAATCTATCCCTTCATTTTGTTTATATGATCAAATAACCAGCTGACTACTAAAATATTAGCCTACTTTGTATTTTAGCATGCAACACAGCCCAGATCGTATTATCAACAACACCGTTGTCAAATGCCGGTATGTTAGTAGAAAAGAGATAAGAATTTTTTTTATTTCTCGTTGTTTTATGATAGAAGGAAACATAGCATGAATATGAAATAGAAATAAGATATTGAAACTATAAGATAAGCCGATCAGCTTATGAACTAAGGTTTGGAGGATTATGAAACATTGACAATTGAGAAATTATGAATACACAAATGCAAGAATAAAAGCCTCAATAATTATAATTCATTACAAGATTGATTTACATCGATAAGATTATACTCACACTATCGACTGAATCGCCAATTGATTGTAGCACGGTACCGGTATCGATCCATTCACTGATTGAAATTACTACAATATTAACACAAGTAACACGATTATTTGCACTGAAACACGAATTTATTATCGAAAAAAAAGCATCGGTATGCTTTCTTTGTTCTGAATTGCGAAAGTAATTGAAATCCAATAATTGTACCGGAAAACATACGGTAATCAAGAGTGTAGTTTACCGGTACTCTATATCTCACGAACCTGTTGAAGCTGCGTTTTGAAACATGCGCGCTATCTAGCGGTCAGATTTTGCACTTTGCAGCAGCGCTCAGCTCAAATCTGGCCAAAAATGGCCAAAGTTTCACCCCCTCCCCCCGGGCCACCCTGCGAGCCCGGTCAATTTTTTTTTTTAATCGACTTATTTTCGCGAGCTGACCCCGAATGTGAAGTCAAAAATCGGAAAAATCCATAAACAAAAAAGTTAAAAATTTTCGGGCGAGCGTAGCGCCCCTGAAAATTGTAAAAAGTAGATAAAAACCATCCTTGATGTGGATTTTATATCATGTTAAAATTTCAACTCAATCGGTCCAGTACTTTTGGAGTTTTTGCATTACACACAAACCAACATAACATTTTTATATATATAGACAAGTAGCCCTATACAGAAAAGAGATGTGAATCTTACTATAATTTGTTCACATTAGATGAGATGGAGATAAGATGATAGCTACTGTTCCGATTTCAAATTAATGATTGCCATTTTTGCTTTTTATGCCAGCTGTTATTAGTTTCGATTTCAATTATGTTTGACATTTTCGCTTTTTATACCCGTTGTTATTATTATGTGAAATAAGCTCTCATTCAATGAAATCATAATCATTGAAGTCAATTCTGTACCTCAGAGCTAGAAGGGCGTAAGTCTCAAACAGCTGATTTTACAGGAGAGCCCAAAAAGTATTACACTCCCAGCCGGGGCTAAAAGAGCGTAAGTCGAATCAACATTACACTTACCTGTGATGCTGTGAATATTATTGGACATACGTTGTTTCAGTTTTAATGCTTACCGGACTTAAACCATTTACACACACATCGATTTTTTGTTCGTACGATATTTTAACGTCCTTATGAATTGTATCAGATTAAACAGATGATTTCAAACAGATGGTATTAGTCAAGTTCCGTTTAATCTGATATAGAATTCATAAGGACGGTAAAATATCGTACGAATAAAAATCGATGTGTGTGTAGCTAGCCTTACGCTCTTTCAGTTCTTGCTATCTTCAAAACAATCAACTGCAGAGGACTCACGTTATCTTGAATCTATAGAGTTTGAAAAACTGAACAAGTTCCACTAAAACTATCATTTTGTCAAAAAATGGACTTACGCTCATCTAGCTCTGAGGTACAGAATTAATTATACTAAGTGAACAATTTCTGTTTAAATAATGTGTGTCTGCGGATATGTATGTATTTCTGACGGATCTCGAAAACGCCTCTAACATTTTTTTATTAAATCAGGAATAGAGTACGTTTGCGATAAAAAATTATTTTGGAACAGGTCTCAACTCTGGGAAAAATCGCTGAAGCTCTTTCAGAAAGGATTATTTGTCCCTCAATTAGCAGCTGATCAAAAAAAGTTTCCATACTCTGTTGAAAACGTGAGAAAGAAAGTGTGAGAAGTGAACAATACTATAATGGCTGTAGTTGAGTTACAAAATTTAGATCTTATTTTAAAACATTGCAATATTCATGGAACATCTGGAAGAATAGGTACAGAAAGTGACCGGATGATAGCAAAATAAATTTAAGATCGATCTCTCCAAACATATGGTAGTTGAATTGATGTTTATTGTGAGGTGATAGAAATGTGACTAATTTCTTCAGCTTCTGTTGTATTGGTTCCTCTGTTGTTCTATGTTTCTACGCAGCCATGGCCTTGAGAGAGCCAGTTGTCCTGTCTGTTAATTCCCAATCCGTACTAAATACCATGAGAACCAATCAGAGAAGCCATCTATTGAAAAAACCCCTGCTCTGATTAGTTCTTATGCAATTTAATCATGATTGAAATTGAACAGGCTTTTGAGCTACTGGACCTGATATATTCATGTTTCAAAATCAGCTAAAAACTATATCGAAAAAAACATAATATTCCATCAGCTGGTCCTATTTCCTTTCATCCTATACTATTAAACGAGCAATTTATGTATGTATGTTTAGATGTTTAGATATTTAGATGTTTATATGATTGTATTTCACCGGATCTCGAAAGCGGCTCTAACGATTCTCACGAAATTCAGAGCATAGTAGGTATAGAATATAAAAATTCGATTGCACTAGGTCTCATCCCTGAGAAAACTCGCTGAAGGACATTGAAAGGATAATTATTATTTATACTTGAAAAAAAGCTGATAATAATTATTTCGTCGTCTGTTGATGATGGAAGTGAGTGAGCGAGTTCATGTGTGTGGGACTGTATCAAAATTATGACTCAGCTGTTGAACTTTTGTAATCATTCAAGTTACATGTTGATTTACATTCAAATTTCCATCCCTAAGCTTCTGGTTTCAAGCTAAGATTAAAGAAAGATATCATATAATTGTAGTTAATAATCAAAGTGATTGAATAAACTCTATTCCGAATTATTCTTCTGATCGACATTGTTCGTGTCGGATCCTTATAGTGTAAGGACTTCAAGTTCCAAATTTCAAGTCAATCCGTTCATTGGGAGATGAGATATCGTGTACACAGACGCACATACGCTCATACACACACACATACACACACATACACTTACAGACCAATACCCAAAAACCACTTTTTTGACTCAGGGGACCTTGAATCGTATAGAAATTTGAAAATTGGGGTACCTTAATTTTTTTCGGAAAGCAATACTTTCCTTACCTATGGTAGGTAATAGGGCAAGCAAAGTGAAAACTCAATCACTGACGATTTTAATTTAATCGACCAGTTCATTATATGGGGGGAGGGGGTGAAAAAAACTGGGGGTAAAAGGTGGGGGTAAGGGAGGGGGTAAAATTAATTTTATTTAGCTCTTGCATGAAATAGAACTTTGGTCTTTACATAAAATATTCATATTTTAATCTTTTGAACTATCACCTCATTGCAGGAGAGAAAGGTGATTATTCCGAAGCTATCTAGTGATTAGTACGTCTTTTCAACCACAAAAATATTTGGAATTTGTGTTCATAGGAGACCAACTATCAATATTGACAGTCATGGAAGCCTTGGAGATGACGGAAATTGACATCTATATTACTCCACGGATAGAGTATTTCTGTGGTATCGGTGACATTTGTATATCTGATTTATAGATTTATTATGAATTATATAATGTTTGAGTTCAAAAAGCTCAAAATAAATAGCACTCATGACTTATATTGATGGAACAGATATAGAAAGTATTAAAGAAGTAAAACAGAGAGTTAAATCAATGATGGGATGGGATGTTATCATCAATCACACTCTTAATGTCATAGTTATAGCGATGGTAATATCAATATCAATATGGACAAATAATTTTGAAAGTATTGTAAAGAGGACTTTCAATTTTTTCGAAACGCAATGCTGAGCAACTTGATAGAAGACAACCGTGAACAGCAGCTGGTAGGGATTTAGTTTGGAAAACTCT